>NC_030685.2:89087823-89295430 GCF_000004195.4 Xenopus tropicalis
AGGGGAGTAGAGATTTTCGCTGGTGTTGGGGTCTGTGTGTTTGGGTGTGGTTTTGTTTTAGTGTTATTAGGGTTGGGTCAGGGAGAATTTGGTGTATGTGATTGAGCAGGAGTGTTGCGTGAGAGGGATTTGTCGCGCGGCGAGCTCAGAGTGCATTAATATATGTCCGTTTATAGTGGTGCTATGGGTGGGTGTTGTGTGGCCGGTGTCATTGGTTGGGGTGTTGGTGCGGGTGGGTTTGGGGTGTGTTGAGTGGGGTGGGTTGGGTGTTGTGGGCGATTATAGAGAAGAATTGAAGGATGTCAGCACAAGGCGGGGTTTAACCCCTTCATACATCAGTGACCCAACCAGAAGCCTGGAATCTATGGAGCCGGCACTGGGGCACCTACAGCTTGTTATGGTAACTGGGTGCCCTCCGGCTCTTATTGCAACCAACAACTCCTGGCACAACTGCAACCTTCCCCTCTTGTCTTCAACTTCTATCTCACCCTACTGTCTCCATCTTGTCCTTCTGTCTCCATCTTGTCCTTCTGTCTCCATCTTGCCCTACTGTCTCCATCTTGTCCTTCTGTCTCCATCTTGTCCTACTGTCCCCATCTTGTCCTACTGTCCCCATCTTGCCCTACTGTCCCCATCTTGCCCTACTGTCTCCATCTTGCCCTACTGTCCCCATCTTGTCCTTCTGTCTCCATCTTGCCCTACTGTCTCCATCTTGTCCTTCTGTCTCCATCTTGCCCTACTGTCTCCATCTTGTCCTACTGTCTCCATCTTGCCCTACTGTCTCCATCTTGTCCTACTGTCCCCATCGTGCCCTACTGTCCCCATCTTGCCCTACTGTCCCCATCTTGCCCTACTGTCTCCATCTTGCCCTACTGTCTCCATCTTGTCCTACTGTCTCCATCTTGTCCTACTGTCTCCATCTTGCCCTACTGTCTCCATCTTGTCCTACTGTCTCCATCTTGCCCTACTGTCTCCATCTTGTCCTACTGTCTCCATCTTGTCCTACTGTCTCCATCTTGTCCTACTGTCTCCATCTTGTCCTACTGTCTCCCTCTTGCCCTACTGCCTCCATCTTGTCCTACTGCCTCCATCTTGTCCTACTGTCTCCATCTTGTCCTACTGTCTCCATCTTGTCCTACTGTCTCCCTCTTGCCCTACTGCCTCCATCTTGTCCTACTGCCTCCATCTTGCCCTACTGCCTCCATCTTGTCCTACTGTCCCCATCTTGCCCTACTGTCTCCATCTTGCCCTACTGTCTCCATCTTGCCCTCTGTCCCCATCTTGCCCTACTGTCCCCATCTTGCCCTACTGTCCCCATCTTGCCCTACTGTCTCCATCTTGCCCTACTGTCCCCATCTTGCCCTACTGTCCCCATCTTGCCTACTGTCCCCATCTTGCCCTACTGTCTCCATCTTGCCTACTGCCTCCATCTTGCCCTACTGCCTCCATCTTGTCCTACTGTCCCCATCTTGCCCTACTGTCTCCATCTTGCCCTACTGTCCCCATCTTGCCTACTGTCCCCATCTTGCCCCTACTGTCTCCATCTTGCCCTACTGTCTCCATCTTGCCCTACTGTCCCCATCTTGCCCTACTGTCCCCATCTTGCCCTACTGTCTCCATCTTGCCCTACTGTCTCCATCTTGCCCTACTGTCCCCATCTTGCCCTACTGTCCCCATCTTGCCCTACTGTCTCCATCTTGTCCCTACTGTCCCCATCTTGCCCTACTGTCTCCATCTTGTCCCTACTGTCCCCATCTTGTCCTACTGTCTCCATCTTGTCCCTACTGTCCCCATCTTGCCCTACTGTCTCCATCTTGCCCTACTGTCCCCATCTTGCCCTACTGTACCCATCTTGCCCTACTGTCTCCATCTTGCCCTACTGTACCCATCTTGCCCTACTGTCTCCATCTTGTCCTACTGTCCCCATCTTGCCCTACTGTACCCATCTTGCCCTACTGTCTCCATCTTGTCCTACTGTCCCCATCTTGCCCTACTGTCTCCATCTTGCCCTACTGTCCCCATCTTGCCCTACTGTACCCATCTTGCCCTACTGTCTCCATCTTGCCCTACTGTCTCCATCTTGCCCTACTGTCTCCATCTTGTCCTACTGTACCCATCTTGCCCTACTGTCTCCATCTTGCCCTACTGTCCCCATCTTGCCCTACTGTCTCCATCTTGCCCTACTGTCCCCATCTTGCCCTACTGTACCCATCTTGCCCTACTGTCTCCATCTTGTCCTACTGTCTCCATCTTGCCCTACTGTCCCCATCTTGCCCTACTGTCCCCATCTTGCCCTACTGTCTCCATCTTGTCCTACTGTCTCCATCTTGCCCTACTTACTCCATCTTGTCCTACTGTCTCCATCTTGCCCTACTGTCTCCATCTTGTCCTACTGTCTCCATCTTGCCCTACTGTCTCCATCTTGCCCTACTGTCTCCATCTTGCCTTACTGTCTCCATCTTGTCCTACTGTCTCCATCTTGCCCCAGTAACCTTTGCAAACACTTTCCCAGTCAGACCATCTCTGCCCAGTGCTGAGTTCATGTATAAATATCGGATAACTATGGGAACTGGGAGCAAAACAAATGCTCAGGATTTCACTGGCCGACTATTGACACAACAGAGACGTAAGGAAGATCTCACGGGCCCTGCCATATGGATTGCATAACAAGAAAGGCAAATCAGACAGTGAAATCAATTTTGAAACAATTTGCCCTTATTTACAATGGGGAGGGGGCAGGTTGGCAAGTTGTGTCATTAACATTTCTAACAATCGACTCCTCTGTGGCGCTGGATAAACATTTGCGTTGGCTGCGAGCGGCGTAGAATTGTGTCTGACACGACCTGTGGGAATCGCTCTCATCCCGGGGAACCATCGGGGGGTACGGGGGGGCCCCAAGTCAGGGGGAGACCCGGAAAGGTGCGTGGGAGGGGCTTACATGGAGGGGGTGGGGTTTGTGCATAATGGGGCGTGTCCTTGCATGGGGGGGCTTACCACCCAATGGGCCCAGGTGACTGGTAGGCCCATAACTGGGGGGGCAGTTGTTTTTATTATGGAGCCCCATGATTACTGATGAGAGCCCTGTTCTGTTCATAACAAAAGCATTGTCATTTTTAAAGGGCAAGTTAAGCTCAGGGAAACATGGACTTCAGGATATTTGTAACTGTACCTTACAGAATCCCTCCGCTACATTATTTCCACAGTTTCCCTAGGTACAAAGATCAGTTTTGGGCGGATTTCCCCTTTAATATATTGGCGGCCGATGAAGGTGAGTGTCACTTTAAGAAGCCAGCGCCGAGCCGCTGCAGGAATGTTAAATAGAATATCAATTGCTGAGGGCAATATTCCAATTTAACGCAGTTATCCCCGCGCATTCCAACCCATAAAGCTTTATTGCTGACAAGTGTGTTTGACTTGCATTGACAGAGCCAACTATCCGGGTCTGAGCGGCTCCCTGAGCCCAGAACTGAAACCTCAACAGAACTATTTCTACTCCATTCTCTTCTCTCAGCTGAAGACATTAATAATTGTGCAGAGGAAAGGGGATCTCACCATCAGCATAGGAAGGGGTTCCTTACTGTAAGGGCAGTCAGGTTATGGGATTCCCTACCAAGAGAGGGGGAATGAGGGATACATTGGGGGTGGGGAGGAAAGGGGATCTCACCATCAGCATAGGAAGGGGTTCCTTACTGTAAGGGCAGTCAGGTTATGGGATTCCCTACCAAGAGAGGGGGAATGAGGGATACATTGGGGGTGGGGAGGAAAGGGGATCTCACCATCAGCATAGGAAGGGGTTCCTTACTGTAAGGGCAGTCAGGTTATGGGGTTCCCTACCAAGAGAGGGGGAATGAGGGATACATTGGGGGTGGGGAGGAAAGGGGATCTCACCATCAGCATAGGAAGGGGTTCCTTACTGTAAGGGCAGTCAGTTTATGGGATTCCCTACCAAGAGAGGGGGAATGAGGGATACATTGGGGGTGGGGAGGGAAGGGGATCTCACCATCAGCATAGGAAGGGGTTCCTTACTGTAAGGGCAGTCAGGTTATGGGGTCCCTACCCAGAGAGGGGGAATGAGTGATACATTGGGGGTGGGGAGGAAAGGGGATCTCACCATCAGCATAGGAAGGGGTTCTTTACTGTAAGGGCAGTCAGGTTATGGGATTCCCTACCAAGAGAGGGGGAATGAGGGATACATTGGGGGTGGGGAGGAAAGGGGATCTCACCATCAGCATAGGAAGGGTTCCTTACTGTAAGGGCAGTCAGGTTATGGGATTCCCTACCAAGAGAGGGGGAATGAGGGATACATTGGGGGTGGGGAGGGAAGGGGATCTCACCATCAGCATAGGAAGGGGTTCCTTACTGTAAGGGCAGTCAGGTTATGGGGTCCCTACCCAGAGAGGGGGAATGAGTGATACATTGGGGGTGGGGAGGAAAGGGGATCTCACCATCAGCATAGGAAGGGGTTCCTTACTGTAAGGGCAGTCAGGTTATGGGGTTCCCTACCCAGAGAGGGGGAATGAGTGATACATTGGGGGTGGGGAGGGAAGGGGATCTCACCATCAGCATAGGATGGGGTTCCTTACTGTAAGGGCAGTCAGGTTATGGGATTCCCTACCAAGAGAGGGGGAATGAGTGATACATTGGGGGTGGGGAGGAAAGGGGATCTCACCATCAGCATAGGAAGGTGTTCCTTACTGTAAGGACAGTCGGGTTATGGGGTTCCCTACCAAGAGAGGGGGAATGAGTGATACATTGGGGGTGGGGAGGAAAGGGGATCTCACCATCAGCATAGGAAGGGGTTCCTTACTGTAAGGGCAGTCAGGTTATGGGATTCCCTACCAAGAGAGGGGGGATGAGTGATACATTGGGGGTGGGGGGGAAAGGGGATCTCACCATCAGCATAGGAAGGGGTTCCTTACTGTAAGGGCAGTCAGGTTATGGGGTTCCCTACCCAGAGAGGGGGAATGAGTGATACATTGGGGGTGGGGAGGAAAGGGGATCTCACCATCAGCATAGGAAGGGGTTCCTTACTATAAGGGCAGTCAGGTTATGGGATTCCCTACCAAGAGAGGGGGAATGAGTGATACATTGGGGGTGGGGGTAATAGTTGAACACCATCTGGACACGCGGTGGGAAGTGCAGTTTAACAACATCCCGAGGCTGCGGTTGAACCCTAGTACACAGTATAAATCAGATGACACAGCAGATTCAGAGTCACGTTCCGCAGAGTCATGTAAATGTGAGTCGCCCGGGGCCACTAATTGCACCCACTGCGCACGCCCGGCTCACGTGGCCCCGACACCCCCCAGCACCCCCCCCCGACACCCCCCAGCACCCGTCGGCGCTCTCACTCCCACTTTTTATACTTTCTTGCACCAAAATAGGGATTTTCTTTTACATCCAAAAAGTTTGCATCGCCGGGAAACCCAGAAATTCCCGAAACATTTTCTAAAAATATTTCTTACTCTTTTGTAAATTCGCCCCCCCCCCCGTATGCAACATCGATTGAGTAGATCTCTGACCAGCAACGGCCAATGGGAAACTGAGCAGATTATTGGATAAATGATCCTCTCTGTGAGTCTCCCATTGGCCCTCGCTCTTTATTGGCCCCCAGCGACCGACCAAAGATCCACCCGAAACCCAAGTCTCCTTCTTGCGCCGACAAGAAACGACACGTTCAGCAATGTCTGTCTGAGCCCGAGATCCCTCAGATCTGCCCCTTCCTATAGTCTGTACTAAGCACAATTCAGCAGGAACAGCCCCCTAAGTTTGCTCATAGCCTGTACAGAGAGATACCATAAAACTATGGCAGCATAGGGATTCCCCTGTACTAAGCACAATTCAGCAGGAACAGCCCCCTAAGTTTGCTCATAGCCTGTACAGAGAGATACCATAAAACTATGGCACATAGGGATTCCCCTGTACTAAGCACAATTCAGCAGGAACAGCCCCCTAAGTTTGCTCATAGCCTGTACAGAGAGATACCATAAAACTATGGCACCTAGGGATTCCCCTGTACTAAGCAGAATTCAGCAGGAACAGCTTCCTAAGTTTGCCCATAGCCTGTACAGAGAGATACCATAAAACTATGGCACCTAGGGATTCCCCTGTACTAAGCACAATTCAGCAGGAACAGCCCCCTAAGTTTGCCCATAGCCTGTACAGAGAGATACCATAAAACTATGGCACATAAGGATTCCCCTGTACTAAGCACAATTCAGCAGGAACAGCCCCCTAAGTTTGCCCATAGCCTGTACAGAGAGATACCATAAAACTATGGCACATAAGGATTCCCCTGTACTAAGCACAATTCAGCAGGAACAGCCCCCTAAGTTTGCCCATAGCCTGTACAGAGAGATACCATAAAACTATGGCACATAGGGATTCCCCTGTACTAAGCACAATTCAGCAGGAACAGCCCCCTAAGTTTGCTCATAGCCTGTACAGAGAGGGGATGGTGAACCCCCTATAACCCCCAAATTCTTCCCTGGGGCAGATGATGGGGTGTTTGCCCGGGGGGGGGGGGGCAGGTACAGCTCGGGTTGCACTGTGGGTAATTAGCGGATACAAATGATACACATAACAAATTCCTCTGGATAAAGAGGTTTGTGCAATTCCTTCCTGGTTACTAAACCCAATGGCCGGAGGATGTTGCCTCCAGTTTATCCCATCATTCCTCAACCCACAAACAAACTTTGCCCAAGAACAGGGAATCCCGGCAACTCCCAGCGAGTGGTAACGAGAGCCGATCCACTAATCAGGGAGAGAGATAAAACGTTATTTGCCCCTCAGAAAAGAGTAATAAAATGTCTTCTGCAACCAATCATTTGTTTCCTTTACTTCTCTCTCTGCTTCCTTTGCACGGGGGGAGTGTATTTCCCGGTACCCATGTGACTGTCTCTGCTTCCTTTGCACGGGGGAGTGTATTTACTGGTACCCGTGTGACTGTCTCTGCTTCCTTTGCACGGGGGAGTGTATTTCCTGGTACCCATGTGACTGTCTCTGCTTCCTTTGCACGGGGGAGTGTATTTCCCGGTACCCATGTGACTGTCTCTGCTTCCGTTGCACGGGGGGAGTGTATTTCCCGGTACCCGTGTGACTGTCTCTACTTCCTTTGCACAGGGGAGTGTATTTCCCGGTACCTGTGTGACTGTCTCTACTTCCTGTGCATGGGGGGTAGTGTATTTCCTGGTACCCATGTGACTGTCTCTGCTTCCTGTGCATGGGGGGTAGTGTATTTACTGGTACCCATGTGACTGTCTCTGCTTCCTTTGCACGGGGGAGTGTATTTCCTGGTACCCATGTGACTGTCTCTGCTTCCTGTGCACGGGGGAGTGTATTTCCCGGTACCCGTGTGACTGTCTCTGCTTCCTTTGCACGGGGGAGTGTATTTACTGGTACCCGTGTGACTGTCTCTGCTTCCTTTGCACGGGGGAGTGTATTTCCTGGTACCCATGTGACTGTCTCTGCTTCCTTGCACGGGGAGTGTATTTCCTGGTACCCATGTGACTGTCTCTGCTTCCTGTGCACGGGGGGAGTGTATTTCCCGGTACCCATGTGACTGTCTCTGCTTCCTTTGCACGGGGGAGTGTATTTACTGGTACCCGTGTGACTGTCTCTGCTTCCTTTGCACGGGGGAGTGTATTTCCTGGTACCCATGTGACTGTCTCTGCTTCCTTTGCACGGGGGAGTGTATTTCCCGGTACCCATGTGACTGTCTCTGCTTCCGTTGCACGGGGGGAGTGTATTTCCCGTACCCGTGTGACTGTCTCTACTTCCTTTGCACAGGGGAGTGTATTTCCCGGTACCTGTGTGACTGTCTCTACTTCCTGTGCATGGGGGGTAGTGTATTTCCTGGTACCCATGTGACTGTCTCTGCTTCCTGTGCATGGGGGGTAGTGTATTTACTGGTACCCATGTGACTGTCTCTGCTTCCTTTGCACGGGGGAGTGTATTTCCTGGTACCCATGTGACTGTCTCTGCTTCCTGTGCACGGGGGAGTGTATTTCCCGGTACCCGTGTGACTGTCTCTGCTTCCTTTGCACGGGGGAGTGTATTTACTGGTACCCGTGTGACTGTCTCTGCTTCCTTTGCACGGGGGAGTGTATTTCCTGGTACCCATGTGACTGTCTCTGCTTCCTTTGCACGGGGGAGTGTATTTCCTGGTACCCATGTGACTGTCTCTGCTTCCTGTGCACGGGGGGAGTGTATTTCCCGGTACCCATGTGACTGTCCTCTGCTTCCTTTGCACGGGGGAGTGTATTTACTGGTACCTGTGTGACTGTCTCTGCTTCCTTTGCACGGGGGAGTGTATTTCCTGGTACCCATGTGACTGTCTCTGCTTCCTTTGCACGGGGGAGTGTATTTCCCGGTACCCATGTGACTGTCTCTGCTTCCGTTGCACGGGGGGAGTGTATTTCCCGGTACCCGTGTGACTGTCTCTACTTCCTTTGCACAGGGGAGTGTATTTCCCGGTACCTGTGTGACTGTCTCTACTTCCTGTGCATGGGGGGTAGTGTATTTCCTGGTACCCATGTGACTGTCTCTGCTTCCTGTGCATGGGGGGTAGTGTATTTACTGGTACCCATGTGACTGTCTCTGCTTCCTTTGCACGGGGGAGTGTATTTCCTGGTACCCATGTGACTGTCTCTGCTTCCTGTGCACGGGGGAGTGTATTTCCCGGTACCCGTGTGACTGTCTCTGCTTCCGTTGCACGGGGGGAGTGTATTTCCGGTACCCGTGTGACTGTCTCTGCTTCCTTTGCACGGGGGAGTGTATTTCCCGGTACCCGTGTGACTGTCTCTACTTCCTTTGCACAGGGGAGTGTATTTCCCGGTACCTGTGTGACTGTCTCTACTTCCTGTGCATGGGGGGTAGTGTATTTCCTGGTACCCATGTGACTGTCTCTGCTTCCTGTGCATGGGGGGTAGTGTATTTACTGGTACCCATGTGACTGTCTCTGCTTCCTGTGCATGGGGGGAGTGTATTTCCCGGTACCCGTGTGACTGTCTCTGCTTCCTGTGCATGGGGGAGTGTATTTCCCGGTACCCGTGTGACTGTCTCTGCTTCCTGTGCATGGGGGAGTGTATTTCCTGGTACTCATGTGACTGTCTCTACTTCCTGTGCATGGGGGAGTGTATTTCCCGGTACCCGTGTGACTGTCTCTGCTTCCTGTGCATGGGGGGAGTGTATTTCCCGGTACCCGTGTGACTGTCTCTGCTTCCTGTGCACGGGGGAGTGTATTTCCCGGTAACCCATGTGACTGTCTCTGCTTCATTTGCACGGGGGAGTGTATTTCCTGGTACCCGTGTGACTGTCTCTGCTTCCTGTGCATGGGGGAGTGTATTTCCTGGTACTCATGTGACTGTCTCTACTTCCTGTGCATGGGGGGAGTGTATTTCCCGGTACCCGTGTGACTGTCTCTGCTTCCTGTGCATGGGGGAGTGTATTTCCTGGTACCCATGTGACTGTCTCTGCTTCCTGTGCACAGGGGAGTGTATTTCCCGGTACCCGTGTGACTGTCTCTGCTTCCTTTGCACAGGGGGAGTGTATTTCCTGGTACTCATGTGACTGTCTCTGCTTCCTGTGCACGGGGGAGTGTATTTCCTGGTACTCATGTGACTGTCTCTACTTCCTGTGCATGGGGGAGTGTATTTCCTTGTACTCATGTGACTGTCTCTGCTTCCTGTGCACAGGGGAGTGTATTTCCCAGTACCCGTGTGACTGTCTCTGCTTTCTTTGCACGGGGGAGTGTATTTCCTGGTACCCGTGTGACTGTCTCTGCTTCCTTTGCACGGGGGAGTGTATTTCCTGGTACCCATGTGACTGTCTCTGCTTCCTTTGCAGGGGGGAGTGTATTTCCTGGTACCCGTGTGACTGTCTCTGCTTCCTTTGCACGGGGGAGTGTATTTCCCGGTACCCCGTGTGACTGTCTCTGCTTCCTTTGCACGGGGGAGTGTATTTCCCGGTACCCATGTTACTGTCTCTGCTTCCTGTGCACGGGGGTAGTGTATTTCCCGGTACCCATGTGACTGTCTCTGCTTCCTGTGCACGGGGGAGTGTATTTCCCGGTAACCATGTGACTGTCTCTGCTTCCTGTGCACGGGGGAGTGTATTTCCCAGTACCCATGTGACTGTCTCTGCTTCCTTTGCACGGGGGAGTGTATTTCCCGGTACCCATGTGACTGTCCTCGCTTCCTTGCACGGGGGAGTGTATTTCCCGGTACCCATGTGACTGTCTCTGCTCCTTTGCACGGGGGAGTGTATTTCCCGGTACCCGTGTGACTGTCTCTGCTTCCTTTGCACGGGGGAGTGTATTTCCCGGTACCCGTGTGACTGTCTCTGCTTCCTTTGCACGGGGGAGTGTATTTCCCGGTAACCCATGTGACTGTTCTCTGCTTCCTTTGCACGGGGGGAGTGTATTTCCTGGTACCCGTGTGACTGTCTCTGCTTCCTTTGCACGGGGGGAGTGTATTTCCTGGTACCCGTGTGACTGTCTCTGCTTCCTGTGCATGGGGGAGTGTATTTCCTGGTACTCATGTGACTGTCTCTACTTCCTGTGCATGGGGGGAGTGTATTTCCCGGTACCCGTGTGACTGTCTCTGCTTCCTGTGCATGGGGGAGTGTATTTCCTGGTACCCATGTGACTGTCCTCTGCTTCCTGTGCACAGGGGAGTGTATTTCCCGGTACCCCGTGGTGACTGTCTCTGCTTCCTTTGCACAGGGGGAGTGTATTTCCTGGTACTCATGTGACTGTCTCTGCTTCCTGTGCACGGGGGAGTGTATTTCCTGGTACTCATGTGACTGTCTCTACTTCCTGTGCATGGGGGAGTGTATTTCCTTGTACTCATGTGACTGTCTCTGCTTCCTGTGCACAGGGGAGTGTATTTCCCAGTACCCGTGTGACTGTCTCTGCTTTCTTTGCACGGGGGAGTGTATTTCCTGGTACCCATGTGACTGTCTCTGCTTCCTGTGCACGGGGGAGTGTATTTCCTGGTACCCGTGTGACTGTCTCTGCTTCCTTTGCACGGGGGAGTGTATTTCCTGGTACCCATGTGACTGTCTCTGCTTCCTTTGCAGGGGGGAGTGTATTTCCTGGTACCCGTGTGACTGTCTCTGCTTCCTTTGCACGGGGGAGTGTATTTCCCGGTACCCCGTGTGACTGTCTCTGCTTCCTTTGCACGGGGGAGTGTATTTCCGCGGTACCCATGTTACTGTCTCTGCTTCCTGTGCACGGGGGTAGTGTATTTCCCGGTAACCATGTGACTGTCTCTGCTTCCCTGTGCACGGGGGAGTGTATTTCCCGGTAACCATGTGACTGTCTCTGCTTCCTGTGCACGGGGGAGTGTTTTTCCCAGTACCCATGTGACTGTCTCTGCTTCCTTTGCACGGGGTAGTGTATTTCCCAGTACCCATGTGACTGTCTCTGCTTCCTTTGCACGGGGGAGTGTATTTCCCGGTACCCATGTGACTGTCTCTGCTTCCTTTGCACGGGGGAGTGGTATTTCCCGGTACCCATGTGACTGTCTCTGCTTCCTTTGCACGGGTGAGTGTATTTCCCGGTACCCGTGTGACTGTCTCTGCTTCCTTTGCACGGGGAGTGTATTTCCCGGTACCCATGTGACTGTCTCTGCTTCGTTTGCACGGGGGAGTGTATTTCCCGGTACCCCATGTGACTGTCTCTGCTTCCTTTGCTCGGGGGAGTGTATTTTCCGGTACCCGTGTGACTGTCTCTGCTTCCTTTGCATGGGGGAGTGTATTTCCCGGTACCCGTGTGACTGTCTCTGCTTCCTGTGCACGGGGGAGTGTATTTCCCGGTACCCGTGTGACTGTCTCTGCTTCCTTTGCTCGGGGGAGTGTATTTCCCGGTACCCGTGTGACTGTCTCTGCTTCCTTTGCACGGGGGAGTGTATTTCCTGGTACCCATGTGACTGTCTCTGCTTCCTTTGCACGGGGGAGTGTATTTCCTGGTACCCATGTGACTGTCTCTGCTTCCTGTGCACGGGGGAGTGTATTTCCCGGTACCCATGTGACTGTCTCTGCTTCCTTTGCACGGGGGAGTGTATTTCCCGATACCCGTGTGACTGTCTCTGCTTCCTTTATACAGGGGTTAGTCGGTGCTGCCCCTGAGCACTAACGCCCCATAGGGCAGGCAGACAGGCAGATGTGCTGTGTGTGGGGCAACATGATATTATATTTCCCCCCACAATCAGGGAATATTTCTGTTATTCCTTATCTTTCTATTCAGCCCCTCTGCTATTCATATATCAATCAAGTGGTTGCTATGGTAAATTTGACCCTAGTAACCAGATAACTGCTGAAATTCCAGCGGAACAAAATGTAAAATAATTCAAAAACTACCAATAATACAAAATGAAGACCAATTGCAAATTGTCTCAGAATATCACTCTCTACTTGATACTAAAAGTTAACGCGAGGGTTAACCCTTTCCCCTCCACACTGCGTTCAAATGGAACTTTCCAAACCCACTAATCCCGTTGCTCTATTTCTTGTGCTGATTGCGACTCAGTACACAAAGTACGCGGGTCGGTTGCACCTCGTGGAGTTTCCCAAGTGCCGGTGAAGCCGACGGTGCCAAATCTGTTCTGACAGCGACTAACTGCAACGTGTCTCCCATTACTGGGGGGGGGTCACTGTACTTGTATTTGTTCTATTACTGTAACGGGGGGGGGTCCAGGAATAGTCTCGGCTGCTGTTTAATTGATGACATAACGGCGAGTTCCCGCTATAGATAGAACGGAAATTTCTAGGTCACCTTCCCGGATAATTGGCGTCTCATGGATCGGGGGCCGGGGGCACATTTAAAGGGCCAGCAGGACGCGACTTTCCCTTTACTGATTGTTCTCTCCAATGAGGGGCCGCTCCATAATCAGCCCCCGGGCCCCTCGCTGACACTTCCTATTTATAGAGCTGCCATTGGGCTAAAATCCATATTTTCTGCTTTCTAAATCCGTCCTATCTGAGAAAGAACCACTGGGGGGGGGGTGAGTATTGATATTGGGGGTCACAGAGCCCCCCAGGCTGCTAAATGTCAACATCGGCCCAGAGCATGGGGGGGCCGACATGACTGGCCACTTGGCTTCTGGCCCTTTGGGGGCAACTGGCAGACCAGGAACATGTATGAAAGGGCCGGTATTGGGGTGCAGATCCTGCCAGTTGGGGAAAGGGTTTAGTTCTTTGTGTTTTGGGGTTAGTTCCCCTTTAAATAGAACACAGATACCTACACTTTCCACCAATCAATGTAGGGTGGGTGTGGCCATTATACCATATGTACAAAATGGGTACTCATCCCTCCTATGGGGGTCAGTCCCACAATTTTAGGTTGACCCGCCTCCAACACAGGTATCCTCCAATCAGATTTCTGATTGACTCTTTCCGCTATACCCTCCAATCAGCCATGGTGATTGGTAATTGGACTGTCAATCAAGGACCTGTCATCAATGGCTGTCAAATAAAACCACCAGTCACTGACCCGCCAGCACTAATGGTAGTCGGGGAGGGCGCTGGGAGATGCAGGGGGGGCGCTGGAAGCTGCGGGGGGGGGGCGTTGGGAGTTGCGGGGGGGTGCTGGGAGTTACGGGGGGCGCTGGGAGTTGCTGGGAGTTGCGGGGGGGGCGTTGGGAGTTGCGGGGGGCGCTGGGAGTTGCTGGGAGTTGCGGGGGGGGGGGGGGGCGCTGGGAGTTGCGGGGGGGCGCTGGGAGTTGCGGGGAGTTGCGGGGGCGCTGGGAGTTGCGGGGGGGGGGTGCTGGGAGTTGCGGGGGGGGCGCTGGGAGTTGCTGGGAGTTGCGGGGGGCGCTGGGAGTTGAGGGGGGGGCGCTGGGAGTTGCGGGGGGGAGCTGGGAGTTGCGGGGGGGCGCTGGGAGTTGCGGAGGGGCGCTGGGAGTTGCTGGGAACCTGTATCACTAATTTCCAAAGCAATAAATGACTTTTTATATAAATTCTGATCAAAGTGATGCCTTCTGGGAATGTACCGGCGGCACCTCTGCCCAATGGCCGTGGGTTTGGCCAACTGTGCCCAAGTCTCACACAATAGTCACTTAATCGTCTTGCTGGGGGGGGAGGTGGGACGACGAGGTTGGGATGTTCCAATGGAGAAGCAGTGAGATGCACTAATGCCCCAGTCTGGGTCGGCCCATTGGCGCCTCTCCCAGTGGCACGAGGTGCGGCTCCCACGCGGCTATAATGGGGCCCCTTGCGCCGACCTATTGACTGCTCAATTATTAAAGGCAACATTAAATATACACGAGAATGAGTCATTTCCCTGCAGGGCCCAACGGGGGGATTTCCTGCTGAGGCGCAAAAGGGCAAACTCTCCTCTATTGTTTTATTCCAACTGCTGTAGGTGTGAAAAGCCGTCACTGTCTCCATCTTGCCCTACTGTCTCCATCTTGCCCTACTGTCTCCATCTTGCCCTACTGTCTCCATCTTGCCCTACTGTCTCCATCTTGCCCTACTGTCTCCATCTTGCCCTACTGTCTCCATCTTGCCCTACTGTCTCCATCTTGTCCTACTGTCTCCATCTTGCCCTACTGTCTCCATCTTGCCCTACTGTCTCCATCTTGTCCTACTGTCTCCATCTTGCCCTACTGTCCCCATCTTGCCCTACTGTCTCCATCTTGTCCTACTGTCCCCATCTTGCCCTACTGTCTCCATCTTGCCCTACTGTCCCCATCTTGCCCTACTGTCTCCATCTTGCCCTACTGTCTCCATCTTGCCCTACTGTCTCCATCTTGCCCTACTGTCCCCATCTTGCCCTACTGTCCCCATCTTGCCCTACTGTCTCCATCTTGCCCTACTGTCTCCATCTTGCCCTACTGTCTCCATCTTGCCCTACTGTCCCCATCTTGCCCTACTGTCCCCATCTTGCCCTACTGTCTCCATCTTGCCCTACTGTCTCCATCTTGCCCTACTGTCTCCATCTTGCCCTACTGTCTCCATCTTGCCCTACTGTCTCCATCTTGCCCTACTGTCTCCATCTTGTCCTACTGTCTCCATCTTGCCCTACTGTCTCCATCTTGCCCTACTGTCCCCATCTTGTCCTACTGTCTCCATCTTGCCCTACTGTCTCCATCTTGCCCTACTGTCTCCATCTTGCCCTACTGTCTCCATCTTGTCCTACTGTCTCCATCTTGTCCTACTGTCTCCATCTTGTCCTACTGTCTCCATCTTGTCCTACTGTCTCCATCTTGCCCTACTGTCTCCATCTTGTCCTACTGTCTCCATCTTGTCCTACTGTCTCCATCTTGCCCTACTGTCCCCATCTTGTCCTACTGTCTCCATCTTGCCCTACTGTCTCCATCTTGTCCTACTGTCTCCATCTTGTCCTACTGTCTCCATCTTGTCCTACTGTCTCCATCTTGTCCTACTGTCTCCATCTTGCCCTACTGTCTCCATCTTGCCCTACTGTCCCCATCTTGTCCTACTGTCTCCATCTTGCCCTACTGTCTCCATCTTGCCCTACTGTCTCCATCTTGCCCTACTGTCTCCATCTTGTCCTACTGTCTCCATCTTGTCCTACTGTCTCCATCTTGTCCTACTGTCTCCATCTTGTCCTACTGTCTCCATCTTGTCCTTCTGTCTCCATCTTGCCCTACTGTCTCCATCTTGCCCTACTGTCTCCATCCTGCCCTACTGTCTCCATCTTGTCCTACTGTCTCCATCATGCCCTACTGTCTCCATCTTGCCCTACTGTCTCCATCTTGTCCTTCTGTCCCCATCTTGCCCTACTGTCTCCATCCTGCCCTACTGTCTCCATCCTGCCCTACTGTCTCCATCTTGTCCTACTGTCTCCATCTTGTCCTACTGTCTCCCTCTTGCCCTACTGTCTCCATCTTGCCCTACTGTCTCCATCTTGCCCTACTGTCTCCATCTTGCCCTACTGTCTCCATCTTGCCCTACTGTCTCCATCTTGTCCTACTGTCTCCATCTTGCCCTACTGTCTCCATCTTGCCCTACTGTCTCCATCTTTTCCTACTGTCTCCATCTTGTCCTACTGTCTCCCTCTTGCCCTACTGTCTCCATCTTGCCCTACTGTCTCCTATCTTGCCCTACTGTCTCCTATCTTGCCCTACTGTCTCCTATCTTGCCCTACTGTCTCCTATCTTGCCCTACTGTCTCCATCTTGCCCTACTGTCTCCATCTTGTCCTACTGTCTCCATCTTGCCCTACTGTCTCCCTCTTGCCCTACTGTCTCCCTCTTGCCCTACTGTCTCCATCTTGTCCTACTGTTTCCATCTTGTCCTACTGTCTCCATCATGCCCTACTGTCTCCCTCTTGCCCTACTGTCTCCCTCTTGTCATACTGTCTCCATCTTGCCCTACTGTCTCCATCTTGCCCTACTGTCTCCATCCTGCCCTACTGTCTCCATCTTGTCCTACTGTCTCCATCATGCCCTACTGTCTCCATCTTGCCCTACTGTCTCCATCTTGTCCTACTGTCTCCATCTTGTCCTACTGTCCCCATCTTGTCCTACTGTCTCCATCTTGTCCTACTGTCCCCATCTTGTCCTACTGTCTCCATCTTGCCCTACTGTCTCCATCTTGTCCTACTGTCTCCATCTTGCCCTACTGTCTCCATCTTGCCCTACTGTCTCCATCTTTTCCTACTGTCTCCATCTTGTCCTACTGTCTCCCTCTTGCCCTACTGTCTCCATCTTGCCCTACTGTCTCCTATCTTGCCCTACTGTCTCCTATCTTGCCCTACTGTCTCCTATCTTGCCCTACTGTCTCCATCTTGCCCTACTGTCTCCATCTTGTCCTACTGTCTCCATCTTGCCCTACTGTCTCCCTCTTGCCCTACTGTCTCCCTCTTGCCCTACTGTCTCCATCTTGTCCTACTGTTTCCATCTTGTCCTACTGTCTCCCTCTTGTCATACTGTCTCCATCTTGCCCTACTGTCTCCATCTTGCCCTACTGTCTCCATCATGCCCTACTGTCTCCATCTTGTCCTACTGTCTCCATCATGCCCTACTGTCTCCATCTTGCCCTACTTTCTCCATCTTGCCCTACTGTCTCCATCATGCCGTACTGTCTCCATCTTGCCCTACTGTCTCCATCTTGCCCTACTGTCTCCATCTTGCCCTACTGTCTCCATCTTGCCCTACTGTCTCCATCTTGCCCTACTGTCTCCATCTTGCCCTACTGTCTCCATCATGCCCTACTGTCTCCATCTTGCCCTACTGTCTCCATCATGCCCTACTGTCTCCATCTTGCCCTACTGTCTCCATCTTGCCCTACTGTCTCCATCTTGCCCTACTGTCTCCATCATGCCCTACTGTCTCCATCTTGCCCTACTGTCTCCATCTTGCCCTACGGTCTCCATCTTGCCCTACTGTCTCCATCTTGCCCTACTGTCTCCATCTTGTCCTACTGCCTCCATCTTGTCCTACTGTCTCCATCATACCCTACTGTCTCCATCTTGCCCTACTGTCTCCATCTTGTCCTACTGTCTCCATCTTGCCCTACTGTCTCCATCTTGTCCTACTGTCTCCATCTTGCCCTACTGTCTCCATCTTGTCCTACTGCCTCCATCTTGTCCTACTGTCTCCATCATACCCTACTGTCTCCATCTTGCCCTACTGTCTCCATCTTGCCTTACTGTCTCCATCTTGCCCTACTGTCTCCATCCTGCCCTACTGTCTCCATCTTGTCCTACTGTCTCCATCATGCCCTACTGTCTCCATCTTGCCCTACTGTCTCCATCCTGTCCTACTGTCCCCATCTTGCCCTACTGTCTCCATCTTGCCCTACTGTCTCCATCCTGCCCTACTGTCTCCATCTTGTCCTACTGTCTCCATCATGCCCTACTGTCTCCATCTTGCCCTACTGTCTCCATCTTGTCCTACTGTCTCCATCTTGCCCTACTGTCTCCATCTTGTCCTACTGCCTCCATCTTGTCCTACTGTCTCCATCATACCCTACTGTCTCCATCTTGCCCTACTGTCTCCATCTTGCCCTACTGTCTCCATCTTGCCCTACTGTCTCCATCTTGCCCTACTGTCTCCATCCTGCCCTACTGTCTCCATCTTGTCCTACTGTCTCCATCTTGCCCTACTGTCTCCATCATGCCCTACTGTCTCCATCTTGCCCTACTGTCTCCATCATGCACTACTGTCTCCATCTTGCCCTACTGTCTCCATCTTGCCCTACTGTCTCCATCATGCCCTACTGTCTCCATCTTGCCCTACTGTCTCCATCTTGTCCTACTGCCTCCATCTTGTCCTACTGTCTCCATCATACCCTACTGTCTCCATCTTGCCCTACTGTCTCCATCTTGTCCTACTGTCTCCATCTTGCCCTACTGTCTCCATCTTGTCCTACTGTCTCCATCTTGCCCTACTGTCTCCATCTTGTCCTACTGCCTCCATCTTGTCCTACTGTCTCCATCATACCCTACTGTCTCCATCTTGCCCTACTGTCTCCATCTTGCCCTACTGTCTCCATCTTGCCCTACTGTCTCCATCCTGCCCTACTGTCTCCATCTTGTCCTACTGTCTCCATCATGCCCTACTGTCTCCATCTTGCCCTACTGTCTCCATCTTGTCCTACTGTCTCCATCATGCCCTACTGTCTCCATCTTGCCCTACTGTCTCCATCTTGTCCTACTGTCTCCATCTTGCCCTACTGTCACCATCTTGCCCTACTGTCTCCATCTTGCCCTACTGTCTCCATCTTGCCCTACTGTCTCCATCTTGCCGTACTGTCTCCATCTTGCCCTACTGTCTCCATCTTGCCCTACTGTCTCCATCTTGTCCTACTGTCCCCATCTTGCCCTACTGTCTCCATCTTGTCCTACTGTCCCCATCTTGCCCTACTGTCCCCATCTTGCCCTACTGTCCCCATCTTGCCCTACTGTCTCCATCTTGCCCTACTGTCTCCATCCTGCCCTACTGTCTCCATCTTGTCCTACTGTCTCCATCATGCCCTACTGTCTCCATCTTGCCCTACTGTCTCCATCTTGTCCTACTGTCCCCATCTTGCCCTACTGTCTCCATCTTGTCCTACTGCCTCCATCTTGTCCTACTGTCTCCATCATACCCTACTGTCTCCATCTTGCCCTACTGTCTCCATCTTGCCCTACTGTCTCCATCTTGCCCTACTGTCTCCATCCTGCCCTACTGTCTCCATCTTGCCCTACTGTCTCCTATCTTGCCCTACTGTCTCCTATCTTGCTCTACTGTCTCCTATCTTGCCCTACTGTCTCCATCCTGCCCTACTGTCTCCATCTTGTCCTACTGTCTCCATCTTGCCCTACTGTCTCCATCTTGTCCTACTGTCTCCATCTTGTCCTACTGTCCCCATCTTGTCCTACTGTCTCCATCTTGTCCTACTGTCCCCATCTTGTCCTACTGTCTCCATCTTGCCCTACTGTCTCCATCTTGTCCTACTGTCTCCATCTTGTCCTACTGTCTCCATCTTGCCCTACTGTCTCCATCTTGTCCTACTGTCTCCATCTTGCCCTACTGTCTCCATCTTGTCCTACTGTCCCCATCTTGTCCTACTGTCTCCATCCTGCCCTACTGTCTCCATCTTGTCCTACTGTCCCCATCTTGTCCTACTGTCTCCATCTTGCCCTACTGTCTCCATCTTGTCCTACTGTCTCCATCTTGCCCTACTGTCTCCATCTTGCCCTACTGTCTCCATCTTTTCCTACTGTCTCCATCTTGTCTACTGTCTCCCTCTTGCCCTACTGTCTCCATCTTGCCCTACTGTCTCCTATCTTGCCCTACTGTCTCCTATCTTGCCCTACTGTCTCCTATCTTGCCCTACTGTCTCCATCTTGCCCTACTGTCTCCATCTTGTCCTACTGTCTCCATCTTGCCCTACTGTCTCCCTCTTGCCCTACTGTCTCCTCTTGCCCTACTGTCTCCATCTTGTCCTACTGTTTCCATCTTGTCCTACTGTCTCCCTCTTGTCATACTGTCTCCATCTTGCCCTACTGTCTCCATCTTGCCCTACTGTCTCCATCATGCCCTACTGTCTCCATCTTGTCCTACTGTCTCCATCATGCCCTACTGTCTCCATCTTGCCCTACTTTCTCCATCTTGCCCTACTGTCTCCATCATGCCGTACTGTCTCCATCTTGCCCTACTGTCTCCATCTTGCCCTACTGTCTCCATCATGCCCTACTGTCTCCATCTTGCCCTACTGTCTCCATCATGCCCTACTGTCTCCATCTTGCCCTACTGTCTCCATCATGCCCTACTGTCTCCATCTTGCCCTACTGTCTCCATCTTGCCCTACTGTCTCCATCTTGCCCTACTGTCTCCATCTTGCCTTACTGTCTCCATCTTGCCCTACTGTCTCCATCCTGCCCTACTGTCTCCATCTTGTCCTACTGTCTCCATCATGCCCTACTGTCTCCATCTTGCACTACTGTCTCCATCCTGTCCTACTGTCCCCATCTTGCCCTACTGTCTCCATCTTGCCCTACTGTCTCCATCTTGTCCTACTGTCTCCATCTTGCCCTACTGTCTCCATCTTTTCCTACTGTCTCCATCTTGTCCTACTGTCTCCCTCTTGCCCTACTGTCTCCATCTTGCCCTACTGTCTCCTATCTTGCCCTACTGTCTCCTATCTTGCCCTACTGTCTCCTGTCTTGCCCTACTGTCTCCTATCTTGCCCTACTGTCTCCATCTTGCCCTACTGTCTCCATCTTGTCCTACTGTCTCCATCTTGCCCTACTGTCTCCCTCTTGCCCTACTGTCTCCCTCTTGCCCTACTGTCTCCATCTTGTCCTACTGTTTCCATCTTGTCCTACTGTCTCCCTCTTGTCATACTGTCTCCATCTTGCCCTACTGTCTCCATCTTGCCCTACTGTCTCCATCATGCCCTACTGTCTCCATCTTGTCCTACTGTCTCCATCATGCCCTACTGTCTCCATCTTGCCCTACTTTCTCCATCTTGCCCTACTTTCTCCATCATGCCGTACTGTCTCCATCTTGCCCTACTGTCTCCATCTTGCCCTACTGTCTCCATCATGCCGTACTGTCTCCATCTTGCCCTACTGTCTCCATCATGCCCTACTGTCTCCATCTTGCCCTACTGTCTCCATCATGCCCTACTGTCTCCATCTTGCCCTACTGTCTCCATCTTGCCCTACTGTCTCCATCTTGTCCTACTGTCTCCATCATGCCCTACTGTCTCCATCTTGCCCTACTGTCTCCATCTTGCCCTACGGTCTCCATCTTGCCCTACTGTCTCCATCTTGCCCTACTGTCTCCATCTTGTCCTACTGCCTCCATCTTGTCCTACTGTCTCCATCATACCCTACTGTCTCCATCTTGCCCTACTGTCTCCATCTTGTCCTACTGTCTCCATCTTGCCCTACTGTCTCCATCTTGTCCTACTGTCTCCATCTTGCCCTACTGTCTCCATCTTGTCCTACTGCCTCCATCTTGTCCTACTGTCTCCATCATACCCTACTGTCTCCATCTTGCCCTACTGTCTCCATCTTGCCTTACTGTCTCCATCTTGCCCTACTGTCTCCATCCTGCCCTACTGTCTCCATCTTGTCCTACTGTCTCCATCATGCCCTACTGTCTCCATCTTGCCCTACTGTCTCCATCCTGTCCTACTGTCCCCATCTTGCCCTACTGTCTCCATCTTGCCCTACTGTCTCCATCCTGCCCTACTGTCTCCATCTTGTCCTACTGTCTCCATCATGCCCTACTGTCTCCATCTTGCCCTACTGTCTCCATCTTGTCCTACTGTCCCCATCTTGCCCTACTGTCTCCATCTTGTCCTACTGCCTCCATCTTGTCCTACTGTCTCCATCTTGTCCTACTGCCTCCATCTTGCCCTACTGTCTCCATCTTGTCCTACTGCCTCCATCTTGTCCTACTGCCTCCATCTTGCCCTACTGTCTCCATCATGCCCTACTGTCTCCATCTTGCCCTACTGTCTCCATCTTGTCCTACTGTCCCCATCTTGCCCTACTGTCTCCATCTTGTCCTACTGCCTCCATCTTGTCCTACTGTCTCCATCTTGTCCTACTGCCTCCATCTTGTCCTACTGCCTCCATCTTGCCCTACTGTCTCCATCTTGTCCTACTGTCTCCATCTTGTCCTACTGCCTCCATCTTGCCCTACTGTCTCCATCTTGCCCTACTGTCTCTGTGAGTGAGTGTGTCTGGGTGTGATGGAACAATGCCCAGAACCTTATTGTCTCTTCACATTTATTATGGGCATCTCTTCTTCCAAGCGGTAACAGAGATCTCAGTAAGTAAACGCATTTCCTGACACCTAATGTGTGAGCCTCGAGGCAAAGGAGTTTTCCGAAGATAAAGTATCCAAACATAGTAACGAGCCAGGTATGTAATGTACAGCTGCACTGCGGGTCCTCCCTACTGAATACGCTGCGATTAGGAACGTGTGAATTGGCTGAAGTCTCATATTTAGTGTGTAGTAAGGAAATCTGCATCATTATTATAGGGAACGTGTCGGAAGGGTTACTGCCTGCCCTGCTCTCATTTCCCTACAGAAATAGGGGTTGGTAGCACTAGGTAGGTACCTAATATATAGGGGCAGAGACAGGGGAAAGTGTTGGAAGGGTTACTGCCTGCCCTGCTCTCATTTCCCTACAGAAATAGGGGTTGGTAGCACTAGGTAGGTACCTAATATATAGGGGCAGAGACAGGGGAAAGTGTTGGAAGGGTTTCTGCCTGCCCTGCTCTCATTTCCCTACAGAAATAGGGGTTGGTAGCACTAGGTAGGTACCTAATATATAGGGGCAGAGACAGGGGAAAGTGTTGGAAGGGTTACTGCCTGCCCTGCTCTCATTTCCCTACAGAAATAGGGGTTGGTAGCACTAGGTAGGTACCTAATATATAGGGGCAGAGACAGGGGAAAGTGTTGGAAGGGTTACTGCCTGCCCTGCTCTCATTTCCCTACAGAAATAGGGGTTGGTAGCACTAGGTAGGTACCTAATATATAGGGGCAGAGACAGGGGAAAGTGTTGGAAGGGTTACTGCCTGCCCTGCTCTCATTTCCCTACAGAAATAGGGGTTGGTAGCACTAGGTAGGTACCTAATATATAGGGGCAGAGACAGGGGAAAGTGTTGGAAGGGTTACTGCCTGCCCTGCTCTCATTTCCCTACAGAAATAGGGATTGGTAGCACTAGGTAGGTACCTAATATAGAGGGGCAGAGACAGGGGAAAGTGTTGGAAGGGTTACTGCCTGCCCTGCTCTCATTTCCCTACAGAAATAGGGGTTGGTAGCACTAGGTAGGTACCTAATATATAGGGGCAGAGACAGGGGAAAGTGTTGGAAGGGTTACTGCCTGCTCTGCTCTCATTTCCCTACAGAAATAGGGGTTGGTAGCACTAGGTAGGTACCTAATATATAGGGGCAGAGACAGGGGAAAGTGTTGGAAGGGTTACTGCCTGCCCTGCTCTCATTTCCCTACAGAAATAGGGGTTGGTAGCACTAGGTAGGTACCTAATATAGAGGGGCAGAGACAGGGGAAAGTGTTGGAAGGGTTACTGCCTGCCCTGCTCTCATTTCCCTACAGAAATAGGGGTTGGTAGCACTAGGTAGGTACCTAATATAGAGGGGCAGAGACAGGGGAAAGTGTTGGAAGGGTTACTGCCTGCCCTGCTCTCATTTCCCTACAGAAATAGGGGTTGGTAGCACTAGGTAGGTACCTAATATATAGGGGCAGAGACAGGGGAAAGTGTTGGAAGGGTTACTGCCTGCCCTGCTCTCATTTCCCTACAGAAATAGGGGTTGGTAGCACTAGGTAGGTACCTAATATATAGGGGCAGAGACAGGGGAAAGTGTTGGAAGGGTTACTGCCTGCTCTGCTCTCATTTCCCTACAGAAATAGGGGTTGGTAGCACTAGGTAGGTACCTAATATATAGGGGCAGAGACAGGGGAAAGTGTTGGAAGGGTTACTGCCTGCCCTGCTCTCATTTCCCTACAGAAATAGGGGTTGGTAGCACTAGGTAGGTACCTAATATATAGGGGCAGAGACAGGGGAAAGTGTTGGAAGGGTTACTGCCTGCCCTGCTCTCATTTCCCTACAGAAATAGGGGTTGGTAGCACTAGGTAGGTACCTAATATATAGGGGCAGAGACAGGGGAAAGTGTTGGAAGGGTTACTGCCTGCCCTGCTCTCATTTCCCTACAGAAATAGGGGTTGGTAGCACTAGGTAGGTACCTAATACAGTATATATAGGGAGAGTGCACATATGAGGGGCCCTGGGACCAATGAGAAAGAAGGGAGGAAGAGGATCACAGAGGATGGAAAGCCCCGGCCCTCCCAAAATTAGAAGTAGGGCAAGAAGGCAGTTGTGACTTCCCCGGAACATATTACCGGTGCCACGTGCCACGTTTAGATACCGAGGGGCCAGACACGCGTGTTACATGTGCGGTACAGCACCAATCACGAAGACAGAGACATGATTGCTCCACTTCCAAAGACCAATCCCGAAAGGGCTTTTAATGAATAATGGATGTTGGTTTGTATTTGGATAGAGAACTTGGCCCATTCTCTAACTGGATCAGGGTTCTAAGCCGTGTGCTGCAAGGTTCTGTACTGGGTCCACTGTAATCATAAGCACCCACCTCTCCCTTTAAAGGAACAGTAACACCAAAACAAGTGTTTTAATGTAATAAAAACAAAATTTAGTGTATAAATATGCTCTGCAGAATACAATGGGTGTAGTTCTTACACAGGAATCCAACCCCATTGTATTCTACAGAGCGTCTGTATTTATACTGCTGTGTAACCTGGTTCCTTTAGCTGCAATGGCGCCCCCCGTGGCTACACAGCAGCTCATTTATACAGGGTTACAGAATGGCCTATTCTCAGCACCTTTTCCATTGGTCTTCATTATTTACTTGTTATAGTTTTTGAAGAATCTCCCTTCTTCTTCTCTTTGCAGCTTTCAAATGGGGGTCAGTGACCCCGGCAGCCAAACCCTATTGCTCTGTGAGGCTCCAGTTTTATTGTTATTGTTACTTTATTCAGCCCCTCCCCTATTCATATTCAAATTTTCTCATTCAAACTGCTCCCTAGTTACCAAGGTAATGTGGACCCTAGCAACCAGATAGCTGAGTTGCTGAAAAGTGAAATAACTAAAGAAAATTAAAAATGAAGACCAATTGCAAACTGTCTCAGAATATCACTCTCTGCATCATACTAAACGTTAACTCAAAGGTGAACTTCCCCTTTAAATGGGGCAAAGGTTTGTGGGAGGAATGTACACAGCGCTGGTAATGCCCCATCCAGTTATGGGGAAAGGCTGGGATTGGTTACACTGGGGAAGGGGCAGTCAGGGGGGTATAATATATATATATAACTATTTCGGTTTGTGAGCACAATCACATAAGACGGGCAGTCTTAGCAAGCTGTATGGCAGAACCCGCTCGTCTCCATCCGTACCATTAATCACATGTAATTATCATTGCCCAAAGGGAATGTACTCGGGCTTTAGCCTCTATTTTTAATTCAATAATGAAAGGTAAAGCATGAGTGTATATCAACAGCAATAACTGCATTTGTCATTAATTATATACGGCGGCAGGTACTGACCCATGTCCCACGGGACCTGCATTCTCCACCAGCTACATGTCCAACCAGCAGTATGTGTATCTATACAATATATACAGAGAAGGAATGTTCTGGGCACACAATAAGCTGTACCCCCATACTGTACTGTCTAAGGGAAACACTATGGCACCCCCTACCCATATGTATAAATACAAATATACAGAGAGGGAATGTTCTGGGCACACAATAAGCTGTACCCCCATACTGTACTGTCTAAGGGAAACACTATGGCACCTCCTACCCATATGTATAAATACAAATATACAGAGAGGGAATGTTCTGGGCACACAATAAGCTGTACCCCCATACTGTACTGTCTAAGGGAAACACTATGGCACCCCCTACCCATATGTATAAATACAAATATACAGAGAAGGAATGTTCTGGGCACACAAGCTGTACCCCCATACTGTACTGTCTAAGGGAAACACTATGGCACCCCCTACCCATATGTATAAATACAAATATACAGAGAGGGAATGTTCTGGGCACACAATAAGCTGTACCCCCATACTGTACTGTCTAAGGGAAACACTATGGCACCCCCTACCCATATGTATAAATACAAATATACAGAGAAGGAATGTTCTGGGCACACAATAAGCTGTACCCCCATACTGTACTGTCTAAGGGAAACACTATGGCACCTCCTACCCATATGTATAAATACAAATATACAGAGAGGGAATGTTCTGGGCACACAATAAGCTGTACCCCCATACTGTACTGTCTAAGGGAAACACTATGGCACCCCCTACCCATATGTATAAATACAAATATACAGAGAAGAAATGTTCTGGGCACACAATAAGCTGTACCCCCATACTGTACTGTCTAAGGGAAACACTATGGCACCCCCTACCCATATGTATAAATACAAATATACAGAGAAGGAATGTTCTGGGCACACAATAAGCTGTACCCCCATACTGTACTGTCTAAGGGAAACACTATGGCACCTCCTACCCATATGTATAAATACAAATATACAGAGAAGGAATGTTCTGGGCACACAATAAGCTGTACCCCCATACTGTACTGTCTAAGGGAAACACTATGGCACCCCCTACCCATATGTATAAATACAAATATACAGAGAGGGAATGTTCTGGGCACACAATAAGCTGTACCCCCATACTGTACTGTCTAAGGGAAACACTATGGCACCCCCTACCCATATGTATAAATACAAATATACAGAGAGGGAATGTTCTGGGCACACAATAAGCTGTACCCCCATACTGTACTGTCTAAGGGAAACACTATGGCACCTCCTACCCATATGTATAAATACAAATATACAGAGAGGGAATGTTCTGGGCACACAATAAGCTGTACCCCCATACTGTACTGTCTAAGGGAAACACTATGGCACCTCCTACCCATATGTATAAATACAAATATACAGAGAGGGAATGCTCTGGGCCTCAGTGTATCAGTGTTTATGTAACAGTAGGAGTTGGAGTCGTTACAAGGATTAATTAGCAGAGATTGAGATAAGATAACGAAGCGGAGGAAAGAACATTCTTTCTCTGTATATTTTTCATTACATCAGTGGATTTATATAAATTCGGTTGATTTTAGGTAAAAACACCAAGTCTCGCTGGCGGATCCGGTTTCCATATTCCCTTTATTGGACTGTACAGCAGGAATTTGCTTCTAACGTTTGGTGTTTAAATTATTACGAATAAGTCCCGTTACTAAGGAAACGCCATATTAAATAAGAGCGGGTATAGGAACGTGCGTATTTGATACTAAGGGGGCCGGGAATCCCCCCGGTTCTACATTCATTCGCAGTAGAAAAGACGAGATAAAATAGAGCGGTCGCCGCGGAACGACAAATCGGCCTCTTTGGTTCCAAAACGCTTTAGAATTACAGTAAAAAGTTCCGTCTCTATAAAAATAGCCATTTTTCTCTTTTTTTTCTCCCGTACAAATAAAAAATGGCAGTTTGTGTTTGAATAATGCGCAGATTCAGTGCAAAACGTCCCATTCCTTCGCTTCCGAGAAAAACACACAATTCAGCCGACAAAATCCATTTTCAAGTATAAAAAATATAGATATTTATATATTAGCAAAAAAAAACAAAAACCCAATAAGTTTGCCGTGAAGTCTTTCCTGTCCAGTGTATGTGAAATGCATAGCTCAGGCACTCGGCCCCCCGGGGGGGCAGATAGGGGCCCCGGCACCGCCAGGCTGGGGCATTGCAAGGGCACAATAAGGCTTAAGTGCCAGGGGGCCAAAGCAGTAAGGGGGGGGGTTTGATCATCCGGCTCCACCATAAACAGAATGAAATGATATGAGTGCCGCGTCCCGGCACGGTGTGGCAAGGGGCCATTAGATTGTTATAGAGTTGCCCCCCAGGGCCACAGGTACATCCCACCTGCCCAAACCGGGGGCAGGACGAGCCGCCGACGGCCGGATACTGAGTCAGGGTAAGTGCACCGTCAAGTGCCGTCCATTCAAGGCAGTGAGAAGTGCAAATTGGTTTGAAACGCGTCGTCGGCAGCTGCAAGTGCTTCTAAGGTGGCCGCCGGCCTGAAGGGCCCGTATAGTCGGGCAGACGGTTCAGTCTCTGTCCATTTATTAACCCGCTGGGCGGCCAATAACAAGGTGAGTCAGCCAATCAAAGGAGCCTCTCGTGGTGCCGTAAGTGGCAGCTCCGAGGGTTCTGAGATAAAGACGGGGGGTTTCTCAATACAGTTCTGTTGTGTGGGGGGCAGCGGAAGCGCGGGGCCCTATTGCACACAGGAGCTGGGATTGTGCCGGAGTCGTTTGGGCACTGAAGGTTCAGCCAAGTGCTTGCCCCCCATCATCATGAAACAGGAGCCGGGGGCCCCCCTGTAGTTCCACTACAAGTCACTATACATCCCTCTCTACAAAGTGCTATGGGCGAGTTACACGGAGAGTCGCCGGGTCGGAAGGGGTAGGTTTTGGTTGGTCACTTGAGAAGGAAGGAATGTGCCCTTGGAGTTGCCCTACTCCCTCTTAAGGCGGGTCGAGCGCCCCTTTTGTTTCTATCCGTTATTTGCCAGGACTCGCTTGGCGCCGAGTGAACGCGTCGGCCGGCCGCCGCCATGAGATATTGTGATGTTGGTGGAGTCGGCCAGGGGGCTCCACCGCTCTCAGGCGTCGGACGTCGACCTCCGCGGAACCCACGGGCGGCAGGGATCACAAGGAACTTGATACCGTCCTCAACTTTCCCATCATGCACAGCCGCACTCCTCCACGATCATGTTGGGCACGTCCCGCTTGACGATGTTGTACTCGTCATCGAAGTAAAGCATGGACATGGTGCTGAGCTTGGTGGGGATGCAGCAGGAGTTGACCGTGCCGGGGTTCAGCCCCCTCATCCGGTACTGGTTCACCACGGCCGTGTGAAAGGACGAGGCGGAGCCGGGGACTCCGGCCAAGTAGGCCGGGCAACTGCCCTCGCAGTAATTGCCGTAATAACCGGCAGGGGCTATTATCCAGTCGTTCCAGCCAATCAGGCGAAAGTCAATGTAGAACTGTTGCCGGCAGCAGAGGTTGGTGCGCCCGTCGCACTCCAGGCCCCGTTTCCGGATGCGGTGCTTGTTGTCGGCCAGCCGGGCGTGCACCACCAGGAAGGGCCGGTGCGACTCCTCTCCGGGGTCCACATAGACGGGGATGACGGAATATTCCCCGCAGCCGTCGCACTGGACCTCCAGGTTGAGCCTCCGCTCGCCCTCCTCAAACAGCGATTGGACGGCCTCGGTCAGGGGGAAGGTGTGCCAGCCGCTGCGCCGAATGTCCACCTTCTTCTCCACCACGTTGGTTTTGCCCGGGTTGAACGCGTCCTGGAAATGGACCTTGATGCGGATCTTGCGCCGGCTCTTGTCCATCACCTCCGGGAGCTTCAGGTAAAGCCACAGGTTGGACTGGAACACCAATAGGTTCTGGTTCCCCTCGTTGGCGATGGCGAAGGAGAGTCGGACCCGGGAGGCCGTAACGTCGTCTGCAAAAGAGAAAACACCCTTTGTAATTTCACAGGAGAAATGAAAGCAATTAGAGCTAACGAAGCCGCAAACCATTAACGAATGCGGGGTGTGAACTCGCTTTCTGTCTCCCCTGGCTTCACCCAACAGCAGCGCCCCCCCCCCATGTCTCTAACCCCCCCAGTGCAACAGAACCCCCCCATGTCTCTAACCCCCCCAGTGCAACAGAACCCCCCCCATGTCCTCTAACCCCCAGTGCAACAGACCCCCCCCATGTCTCTAACCCCCCCAGTGCAACAGAACCCCCCCATGTCTCTAACCCCCCCAGTGCACAGAACCCCCATGTCTCTAACCCCCCAGTGCAACAGAACCCCCCCATGTCTTCTAACCCCCCAGTGCAACAGAACCCCCCCATGTCCTCTAACCCCCCCAGTGCAACAGAACCCCCCCATGTCTCTAACCCCCCCCAGTGCAACAGAACCCCCCCATGTCTCTAACCCCCCCAGTGCAACAGAACCCCCCATGTCTCTAAACCCCCCAGTGCAACAGAACCCCCCATGTCTCTAACCCCCCAGTGCAACAGAACCCCCCATGTCTCTAACCCCCCCCAGTGCAACAGAACCCCCCCATGTCTCTAACCCCCCATGCAACAAGAACCCGCCCATGTCTCTAACCCCCCCAGTGCAACAGAACCCCCCAATGTCTCTAACCCCCCCCAGTGCAACAGAACCCCCCCATGTCTCTAACCCCCCCCAGTGCAACAGAACCCCCCATGTCTCTAAACCCCCCAGTGCAACAGAACCCCCCCATGTCTCTTATTCCTTCCCAGTGCAACAGAACCCCCCCATGTCTCTAAACCCCCCCAGTGCAACAGAACCCCCCCATGTCTCAATATTCCTTCCCAGTGCAACAGAACCCCCCCATGTCTCTAAACCCCCCCAGTGCAACAGAACCCCCCCATGTCTCTAACCCCCCCAGTGCAACAGAACCCCCCCCCCCAGGCTCCAGCACTGACAGACTGATTGCAAGCTTCATGGCGACTGACAGACAATATAAACAGCCCCCGGATCCCACGTCTCCCACCGATCTGACGCCTCCTGTTTATACTCAGAGCTTCTTACAGCGAGAGGGTCCGAGTCTCGTCACCAGAGCCCCCCATTGTGCGGCTTTGTGTCGTCTCTATGGAACTCATTACTGTTTAGCCCCCCCCCCCCGTGTCATATTGAGTCTAAAGGGGACAATAATAATAATAAGCAGCACCCAAGGCTGCCGGGAACTCTGAGTATCACTCATGTATTATAAGGGATAATGTACCCCCTACTGTAAATGATAAGGATATTAGCAGTCACTGAGGGGTTTCTGTGCCCCCCATATAAAGGCACAAGGCTGCAGGCTGAGTTATACAGGGAACTCTGAGTATCACTCATGTATTATAAGGGATAATGTACCCCCTACTGTAAATGATAAGGATATTAGCAGTCACTGAGGGGTTCTGTGCCCCCATATAAAGGCACAAGGCTGCAGGCTGAGTTATACAGGGAACTCTGAGTATCACTCATGTATTATAAGGGATAATGTACCCCCTACTGTAAATGATAAGGATATTAGCAGTCCACTGAGGGGTTCTGTGCCCCCCATATAAAGGCACAAGGCTGCAGGCTGAGTTATACAGGGAACTCTGAGTATCACTCATGTATTATAAGGGATAATGTACCCCCTACTGTAAATGATAAGGATATTAGCAGTCACTGAGGGGTTCTGTGCCCCCCATATAAAGGCACAAGGCTGCAGGCTGAGTTATACAGGGAACTCTGAGTATCACTCATGTATTATAAGGGATAATGTACCCCCTACTGTAAATGATAAGGATATTAGCAGTCACTGAGGGGTTCTGTGCCCCCCATATAAAGGCACAAGGCTGCAGGCTGAGTTATACAGGGAACTCTGAGTATCACTCATGTATTATAAGGGATAATGTACCCCCTACTGTAAATGATAAGGATATTAGCAGTCACTGAGGGGTTCTGTGCCCCCCATATAAAGGCACAAGGCTGCAGGCTGAGTTATACAGGGAACTCTGAGTATCACTCATGTATTATAAGGGTTAATGTACCCCCTACTGTAAATGATAAGGATATTGGGAGTCATGCCGCCCACCCGCCGTCCCATGATTCAGTGCAGAGTGTCGGTAACTGGAAGGCTCTGCACACAGTGGAACTCAGGAGGACAAAGGGTTAAACATTGGCCTCAGACGCTCTCGAGACTTAGAACAAGTGATGTCTCTTTAAATGCTGAATAAATACACAGTCTGCTCTCTGCCATCCATAACTGTCACATTCTGTGGCCGCTCTCTCCCGGCAGAGATCTGAGGGAATTTCATACCTAAAAGCTTTCAGCCTATTATTTCCTGATAAAAGGCGGATTTATTCACCCAGGGTGGGGGCAATAGAGACGGGGAAGGGGCAGTTGGGAATCTCATTGCCAAATATTCTATAAAAACCACCGAACCACAGAATATTCCCGGCACGGGGGGCAATTCCCGGGGAGAAACAAAGCCACGCCGCGTCTGTGCCCCGGGGGCAACAAACCCCCAAACCAACAGAACAAGGAATAAAGGGGAGCAGTTAATGGGGGGTCGGAGCCACAAACAGCTGGGGGGCCACGTTGGACTCGGCAACCTCCGGCCCTTCAGCTGCTAAAAATCCAACCAACGCCGGAAGGTTCCGGGAGTCGTAATAGCCCCCCAACAGCACCTTGTTCTACAGTATTTGCCCCCCACAATCCTGCCTTACTCACTGCCCCCCAACAGCACCTTGTTCTACAGTATTTGCCCCCCACAATCCTGCCCTACTCACTGCCCCCCAACAGCACCTTGTTCTACAGTATTTGCCCCCCACAATCCTGCCCTACTCACTGCCCCCCAACAGCACCTTGTTCTACAGTATTTGCCCCCCACAATCCTGCCCTACTCACTGTCTCTGTGGCACTGGGGGCTCCATGGTGCCCCCTCATCACATGGAACTGCAGATAAACAAGTAGAACTGGGCACATTATGGCACCGAGAGAAAAACACAATAACTGCCAGGGGCACTGTGCCAGTATGCCAGCAACTGGGGTATCTGTTTCCCCTTGTCCATGACTGAATCCCTGTGTGCCAGTGCCAGTGCCCAGGGTATGTGCCCCCTGTGTGCCATTGCCAGTACCCAGAGTATGTGCCCCCTGTGTGCCATTGCCAGTGCCCAGGGTATGTGCCCCCTGTGTGCCATTGCCAGTGCCCAGGGTATGTGCCCCCTGTGTGCCAGTGCCCAGGGTATGTGCCCCCTGTGAGCCATTGCCAGTGCCCAGGGTATGTGCCCCCTGTGTGCCAGTGCCAGTGCCCAGGGTATGTGCCCCCCTGTGTGAAAGAGCAAGTGCCCAGGGTATGTGCCCCCTGTGTGCCAGTGCCCAGGGTATGTGCCCCTGTGTGCCAGTGCCAGTACCCAGGGTATGTGCCCCTGTGTGCCAGTGCCCAGGGTATGTGCCCCCTGTGTGCCATTGCCCAGGGTATGTGCCCCCTGTGTGCCAGTGCCCAGGGTATGTGCCCCCTGTGTGCCAGCACCCAGGGTATGTGCCCCCTGTGTGCCAGTGCCCCCGGGTATGTGCCCCCTGTGGTGCCAGTGCCCAGGGTATGTGCCCCTGTGTGGCCATTGCCAGTGCCCAGGGTATGTGCCCCCTGTGTGCCAGTGCCCAGGGTATGTGCCCCCTGTGTGCCATTGCCCAGGGTATGTGCCCCCTTGTGTGCCAGTGCCCAGGGTATGTGCCCCCTGATGTGCCAGCACCCAGGCATGTGCCCCTGTGTGCCAGTGCCCCGGGTATGTGCCCCCTGTGTGCCAGTGCCCCGGGTATGTGCCCCCTGTGTGCCAGTGCCCAGGGTATGTGCCCCCTGTGTGCCAGTGCCAGTGCCCAGGGTATGTGCCCCCTGTGTGCCAGCCCCTCACACTGATTGCCTATCAATAATTAACACTCAGCACTGATCCCTGCAAACATGTGAAGCACACACTGATCTTTTCACACCTGCATGAACCCTTGCACACTTACACAGGACAGACCCTTGCACACTTACACAGGACAGACCCTTGCACACTTACACAGGACAGACCCTTGCACACTTACACAGGACAGACCCTTGCACACTTACACAGGACAGACCCTTGCACACTTACACAGGACAGACCCTTGCACACTTACACAGGACAGACCCTTGCACACTTACACAGGACAGACCCTTGCACACTTACACAGGACAGACCCTTGCACACTTACACAGGACTGACCCTTGCACACTTACACAGGACAGACCCTTGCACACTTACACAGGAGACCCTTAAGACCCTGCACACTTACACAGGACAGACCCTTGCACACTTACACAGGACAGACCCTTGCACACTTACACAGGACAGACCCTTGCACACTTACACAGGACTGACCCTTGCACACTTACACAGGACGGACCCTTGCACACTTACACAGGACGGACCCTTGCACACTTACACAGGACGGACCCTTGCACACTTACACAGGACAGACCCTTGCACACTTACACAGGACAGACCCTTGCAGTGACACTTGCACAACCCACCAGTCCCAGACCCCGGACATTACTGGTCCGTTTGTGCAACCGGTCTGTGTGTGTCGGTTCAGCACCAGTCCTTACACACCTGCACAGCCCTGATATTTGCACAACTGCCCAGTAATGATCTTTGCACTTTCAAAATATATAGTGGCACCATACACAATGCTTAACCCCCAGAGCTGCACAGTAAGGCCGTTACACACAGGGGGGCAGGGCCCTGCAGGAACAAACCGAACCTTATAAAGTCTTTGTACCCCCCAAATCCGCTCCCCACCCCCAGAAACACCTCTTTATGGGCACCTGGTAGTTACACCCCCAAATCTCATCTGCGCCCCTAAACTGCTCTCTCTGCCCCCCACAAACTGAAACACAGTTACCTGCGCCCCCAAACACCCCTCACCCCCAATTTATATCGCTCCGCTTGGGGCAGATCCGACAGCCCCTCAGCCAAGTGCCCCGGGTATAAAGTTACTTTTGCACCAATGCCCCCGTTACAGACACCCCGCTAATTGCCCCGTTACAGACACCCCGCTAATTGCCCCGTTACAGACACCCCGCTAATTGCCCCTGTTACAGACACCCCGCTAATTGCCCCTGTTACAGACACCCCGCTAATTGCCCCGTTACAGACACCCCGCTAATTGCCCCGTTACAGACACCCCGCTAATTGCCCCTGTTACAGACACCCCGCTAGTTGCCCCTGTAGTTGCTCCGAGTTAATACCCCCGGGTACAAAGACTCCCCTTTGCCCGTTTGGAGTTGAGTTATTGCAGGTAATGCCCCGGAAGGGCCCCAAGTGAATTCTCCCGTATTTACCCCGGGCTGGGGCACCTGGGGGCAGGACCCACCTGTCTCGGCGAAGCTGATGATCTCGGCGCTACTCTCGGCGCTATTCCCGGGGGGCGGAAGGCTGTGTCCGTCCATATCGGGGATCTCCAGGTTCCCATCATCCCGGACCCGCCCGGCGTGCAGTTTCCGCAGGGCAGAGACCATGGCGGCCCGGGGCACCGTGTGGGTGATGTTCGGCCGATCCTGCATCTGTAACAGACTGAGGATGTGGCGCTTCACCGCCTCCAGCATCTCCGGCTCCATCGGGGGGTGGCAGGACGGGCAGCCGGGCTCGGGAGTGGGGCTGGGGGCGCCGGGGCGCAGGAGTCCGGCCACAAGCAGTAACAGGAGAGCCATGGAGTTCCGGGCGGGATCCGCCTCCCGGCGAGGGTGTCCGGGCACAGACAGGAGCTGTGAGTCGGAAGGTGCTGCCACTCTGCGCTCTGCTGCTGCCTGTAATGAGCAAATGTCACTGGGAGACCGAGTGTGTGTGTGCTCCGCCCCCTGGCACTGGCCCCCCCCTCACTTACTGGGTGCCTGCCTGGGATCTCCCTCTCTCCTACCCCCCCTCCTGCCCCTGCCCTGGGATCTCCCTCTCTCCTGCCCCCCCTCCTGCCCCTGCCCTGGGATCTCCCTCTCTCCTGCCCCCCTCCTGCCCTGCCCTGGGATCTCCCTCTCTCCTGCCCCTGCCTGGGATCTCCCTCTCTCCTGCCCCTGCCTGGGATCTCCCTCTGCCCTGCCCTCTGATCTCCCTCTCTCCTACCCCCCTCTGCCCCTGCCTGGGATCTCCCTCTCTCCTACCCCCCCTCCTGCCCCTGCCCTGGGATCTCCCTCTCTCCTAGCCCCCCTCCTGCCCCTGCCCTGGGATCTCCCTCTCTCCTACCCCCCCTCCTGCCCCTGCCTCTGATCTCCCTCTCTCCTACCCCCCCTCCTGCCCCTGCCCTGGGATCTCCCTCTCTCCTGCCCCCGCTCCTGCCCCTGCCCTGGGATCTCCCTCTCTCCTGCCCCCCCTCCTGCCCCTGCCCTGGGATCTCCCTCTCTCCTACCCCCTCCTGCCCTACCCTGGGATCTCCCTCTCTCCTACCCCCCTCCTGCCCCTGCCCTGGATCTCCTCTCTCCCTAACCCCCCTCCTGCCCCTACCCTGGGATCTCCCTCTCTCCTGCCCCCCTCCTGCCCCTACCCTGGGATCTCCCTCTCTCCTAACCCCCCTCCTGCCCTGCCCTGGGATCTCCCTCTCTCCTGCCCCCCCTCCTGCCCCTGCCTGGGATCTCCCTCTCTCCTACCCCCTCCTGCCCCTGCCCTGGGTTCTCCCCCTCCTGCCCCTGCCCTGGGATCTCCCTCTCTCCTACCCCCCTCCTGCCCCTGCCCTGGGATCTCCCTCTCTTCTACCCCCCCTCCTGCCCCACCCTGGGATCTCCCTCTCTCCTGCCCTGCCCTGGGATCTCCCTCTCTCCTGCCCCCCCTCCTGCCCTGCCCTGGGGTCTCCCCCCCTCCTGCCCCTGCCCTGGGATCTCCCTCTCTCCTACCCCCCTCCTGCCCCTGCCCTGGGATCTCCCTCTCTCCTACCCCCCCTCCTGCCCCTACCCTGGGATCTCCCTCTCTCCTGCCCCTGCCCTGGGATCTCCCTCTCTCCTGCCCCCCCTCCCTGCCCCTACCCTGGATCTCCCTTTCTTCTACCCCCCCCTCTGCCCCTGCCTTGGGGCCTCCCTCTCTCCTGCCCCCCTCCTGCCCCTGCCCTGGATCTCCCCCCCCTCCTGCCCCTTACCCTGGGATCTCCCTCTCTCCTGCCCCTGCCCTGGGATCTCCCTCTCTCCTGCCCCCCTCCTGCCCCTACCCTGGGATCTCCCTTTCTTCTACCCCCCCTCCTGCCCCTGCCTTGGGGCCTCCCTCTCTCCTGCCCCCTCCTGCCCCTGCCCTGGGATCTCCCCCCCCTCCTGCCCCTGCCCTGGGTCTCCCCCCCTCCTGCCCCTGCCCTGGGATCTCCCTCTCTCCTACCCCCCCTCCTGCCCCTGCCCTGGGATCTCCCTCTCTTCTACCCCCCTCCTGCCCCTGCCCTGGGATCTCCCCCCCCCCTCCTGCCCCTGCCCTGGGGTCTTCCCCCTCCTGCCCTGGGGTCTCCCTCTCTCCTGCCCCCCCTCCTGCCCCTACCCTGGGATCTCTCTCTCTCCTACCCCCCTCCTGCCCCTGCCCTCTGATCTCCCTCTCTTCTACCCCCCCTCCTGCCCCTGCCCTGGGATCTCCCTCTCTCCTGCCCCCCCTCCTGCCCCTACCCTGGGATCTCTCTCTCTCCTACCCCCCTCCTGCCCCTGCCCTCTGATCTCCCTCTCTTCTACCCCCCCTCCTGCCCCTGCCCTGGGATCTCCCTCTCTCCTGCCCCCCCTCCTGCCCCTGCCCTGGGATCTCCCGCTCTCCTGCCCCTGCCCTGGGGTATCCCTCTCCCCTACCCCCCCCCCCCTCCTGCCCCTAGGAACCCCCTTTCCTATTACCTGCAACCCTCTCCCTATTCCTAGCAGCGCCCCCACCCACCCCTGCACCCTGCCTGGGATCTCCCCAATGGCACCTCCTGCCTTGCCCTCCCCCCAACACCTGTCTTGCCCCACCCTGCCCAAGGTGCCCATTCAGCAGCACCCATCTGCCCCAAACCCAACATTTAGAAGTGGTCTGACCCCTTTGCCCTCTGAACTCAGAGACTCTAACCCTTTCTGTGCCACAGCAGGGCAGGGGGGGACTGGGCTGGGGGAGTTTAATCCCTTAGTAAAGGGGCTGACCCTGCTGCACTTTGAACTCCAGGAGGGTTAACCCTTTGCATTCTGGGGGGAGGCGAACTGACAGCTCGGAACCGCCGGACTCTCACTGGGCAGGGGGCAGACAGTTGTTTTGGGATTCAGGGATTAACCCTTTAGCTGCAGGAAGACAGAAACTTGCCCTATTGTGTTCCTATGAGAAGGGTCAGGGAGTCTGTAGCACCAAGAGGGGATTCCCAAATCTTTTAACCCTATATAGTACTTGTGCCTCTTAGCGCTGGGTCCCTACATTTAATTCCTGCCAGGGCGCTACCTGCAAGGAGTCTGTAAGGTCCCCAGTGTCTGTGGGGGTTCCTTCAGGTACCCCAGTTTCCTCCCACACCCCAAATACATACAGGCAAGTTACCTGGATCCTGATTAAACGGACCCTAGTGTGTGTGAATGTGATAGGGACTTTAGATTGTAAGCTCACTGGGGCAGGGGCTGATGGGAATGGGATAGGGACCTTAGATTGTAAGCTCACTGGGGCAGGGGCTGATGGGAATGTGATAGGTACCTTAGATTGTAAGCTCACTGGGGCAGGGGCTGATGGGAATGGGATAGGGACCTTAGATTGTAAGCTCACTGGGGCAGGGACTGATGGGAATGGGATAGGGACCTTAGACTGTAAGCTCACTGGGGCAGGGGCTGATGGGAATGGGATAGGGACCTTAGATTGTAAGCTCACTGGGGCAGGGGCTGATGGGAATGTGATAGGGACCTTAGATTGTAAGCTCACTGGGGCAGGGGCTGATGGGAATGTGATAGGGCCCTTAGATTGTAAGCTCACTGGGGCAGGGGCTGATGGGAATGGATAGGGACCTTAGATTGTAAGCTCACTGGGGCAGGGACTGATGGGAATGGGATAGGGACCTTAGATTGTAAGCTCACTGGGGCAGGGGCTGATGGGAATGTGATAGGGACCTTAGATTGTAAGCTCACTGGGGCAGGGGCTGATGGGAATGTGATAGGGACCTTAGATTGTAAGCTCACTGGGGCAGGGGCTGATGGGAATGTGATAGGGACCTTAGATTGTAAGCACCACTGATGCCCTTTTCAGACATTTATCCTTATCAGTGGAGCTTACAATCTAAGGCCCCTATCCCATTCCCATCAGCCCCTGCCCCAGTGAGCTTACAATCTAAGGCCCCTATCACATTCCCATCAGTCCCTGCCCCAGTGAGCTTACAATCTAAGGTCCCTATCCCATTCCCATCAGTCCCTGCCCCAGTGAGCTTACAATCTAAGGTCCCTATCACATTCCCATCAGTCCCTGCCCCAGTGAGCTTACAATCTAAGGTCCCTATCACATTCCCATCAGTCCCTGCCCCAGTGAGCTTACACTCTAAGTGCCTTATCCCATTCCCATCAGTCCCTGCCCCAGTGAGCTTACAATCTAAGGTCCCTATCCCATTCCCATCAGCCCCTGCCCCAGTGAGCTTACAATCTAAGGCCCCTATCCCATTCCCATCAGTCCCTGCCCCAGTGAGCTTACAGTCTAAGGTCCCTATCACATTCCCAACAACCTACCAAGAACCTGGGTATTTCCTACCTGCACTGATCAGGTCCAAACTGGGATCCAAATTAGACCCTGGGTATTACTGTGTAAGGTGATTGTGAGTGTATATAAGAGAGTGTGAGTAATTGCCTGAGTGTGAGTGTATATAAGAGTGTAATTGCCTGAGTGTGAGTGTATCTGTCCCTCTTACAGCTGCGCTAGGGGCAACGCCACGACCCTAATTATTATCTCCCAATAACAAACGATCCGATTGCGCCTTATCCGCAGCCGCGCAGCCGCCTGATTGTCCGACCGGGGGAGCGGTAGGTGAGCGAACAGCGCCATCTGTCGGCCAAGCGGTGTTTGTGCCTCAGCCTCAAGCGCAACTCTCCGGCTAAACGGTACGAACCTGAATGTTCTGCCCCCCAGTCTTGATCGGAACCGGGTATCCGAGACCCCCAGGGGGAAGGCGGGGAGGAGTCTGGGCCACTAACTATTCCCCAACAGAGGCAGAAGGATAAACCCCCTCCAAGTAGGAAATGCCTCTACACACAACCCCCCCCCCATATATTTATATATATATATATATACTGGTTCCTTCGTGTCAAACATTAAAGGCAAAGCAAACAGCAATGTACTCAGTGTATCTGCGCTCTCCTCTCCCATTAAGCGGTTTGTGTGCGAAATAACTGGGAGCTGCCATGTTGTCTGAGTGTATCTGGGGGGGAGCTGCCCTACAGTTTGCCTGAAGGCCAATATAGGCAGATCTGAATGGGACCTGACCAATCACCTTGTAGGCCAAATGGATGGCTATTGTACAAGTGGCCAAGTTCCATTGTTTTGGGCACCAGCAGAAGGAATGAATGGGGCTCATTTTCTATAGGAGAATTGGGTTGTGCCCATCTGTGGGCGACAAATGGGTAAGACATCGGCCAGTGGTCTTGTTGCATTTGTGGGGGGCAGGGGGGCAAGTGCCCCTGTAATGGGCAGGGGGGCAAGTGCTTTCTGTACAGACCCCAAGGGATGCAGGTTTGTCCTCCATCTTTAAAATGCAACCTTGCCCCATGGCAAAATGCCCCTGACTGGCACCAAATATCACTTTTATTCACTTGGCTGGTAGAATACTGGCACGGTGCCACCCAAAGGGGCTGTATTTGTATAACTGTCTCTGCCCTGAAGAGCTGACACTCCTGATGATTATTACACAATATCTCGTGGCACAGGGACTGGCACGGCCCATACTTGGCACGACTGTTGTTCCGATGGGCAGTGTGACCTGCAGGAACCCCGCTGAGCAGCCGCATTCCTGGCGTGCGTCACAAACTCACAACATTCCTCGTGCAAATTACAGGAGTGCGACGGCCTCTCTCCCAGGCACCAACAAAGCCCTGAGAAATGTGAGCAGAAAGGCACCTTTGTCGGTGATTCTTTTGTGCTTTGTGTGCACAGAAATTGTACAACATTCAATAGGAGTCACAGACCCCTGTGTCACGGTAACCGGCACCACTAGTGTAACCCTCGTGTGTTCACTACAGGGCACTAGTGAGTCTGGGAGGGTTACTGCCTACCCTGCTCCCATTTCCCTACAGAAATAGGGGTTGGTAGCACTAGGTAGGTACCTAATATATAGGGGCAGAGACAGGGGAAAGTGTTGGAAGGGTTACTGCCTGCCCTGCTCTCATTTCCCTACAGAAATAGGGGTTGGTAGCACTAGGTAGGTACCTAATATATAGGGGCAGAGACAGGGGAAAGTGTTGGAAGGGTTACTGCCTGCCCTGCTCTCATTTCGCTACAGAAATAGGGGTTGGTAGCACTAGGTAGGTACCTAATATATAGGGGCAGAGACAGGGGAAAGTGTTGGAAGGGTTACTGCCTGCCCTGCTCTCATTTCCCTACAGAAATAGGGGTTGGTAGCACTAGGTAGGTACCTAATATATAGGGGCAGAGACAGGGGAAAGTGTTGGAAGGGTTACTGCCTGCCTTGCTCTCATTTCCCTACAGAAATAGGGGTTGGTAGCACTAGGTAGGTACCTAATATATAGGGACAGAGACAGGGGAAAGTGTTGGAAGGGTTACTGCCTGCCCTGCTCTCATTTCCCTACAGAAATAGGGGTTGGTAGCACTAGGTAGGTACCTAATATATAGGGACAGAGACAGGGGAAAGTGTTGGAAGGGTTACTGCCTGCCCTGCTCTCATTTCCCTACAGAAATAGGGGTTGGTAGCACTAGGTAGGTACCTAATATATAGGGGCAGAGACAGGGGAAAGTGTTGGAAGGGTTACTGCCTGCCCTGCTCTCATTTCCCTACAGAAATAGGGGTTGGTAGCACTAGGTAGGTACCTAATATATAGGGGCAGAGACAGGGGAAAGTGTTGGAAGGGTTACTGCCTGCCCTGCTCTCATTTCCCTACAGAAATAGGGGTTGGTAGCACTAGGTAGGTACCTAATATATGAGGGCAGAGACAGGGGAAAGTGTTGGAAGGGTTACTGCCTGCTCTGCTCTCATTTCCCTACAGAAATAGGGGTTGGTAGCACTAGGTAGGTACCTAATATATAGGGGCAGAGACAGGGGAAAGTGTTGGAAGGGTTACTGCCTGCCCTGCTCTCATTTCCCTACAGAAATAGGGGTTGGTAGCACTAGGTAGGTACCTAATATATAGGGGCAGAGACAGGGGAAAGTGTTGGAAGGGTTACTGCCTGCCCTGCTCTCAGTTCCCTACAGAAATAGGGGTTGGTAGCACTAGGTAGGTACCTAATATATAGGGACAGAGACAGGGGAAAGTGTTGGAAGGGTTACTGCCTGCCCTGCTCTCATTTCCCTACAGAAATAGGGGTTGGTAGCACTAGGTAGGTACCTAATATATAGGGGCAGAGACAGGGGAAAGTGTTGGAAGGGTTACTGCCCGCTCTGTACGTGTGAGTGGCAGTTGTGCGAGGGCCCATTTGGGGCACCTGTGTGTATGACGCACGTTTGCACAATGAATGACTCGGCTGCTGCCGCACGTTGCTTTGTCTTTGATGGACAGGCCGAGAGGTTGGGGAGAGGCGGCCCAAACAGAGCCAAGAAGCCCAGCACTGTACATTATATACAGTAGGAACCCACCCTCTAAAGCCAGATGGTATTGCCCTGGCTCCGCCCAGTGCGTCTCCTGAACCCTAAATAGAGAATCTGCTGCCTAATATTGGCCCAACTGAGCCCACAGTGATGGGCTGTACCCCCAATCCCTGCAGGACGCTCCCCCAAGTTGCTGGTCACCCTCCCCCCGATGCGCTGAAGGTAAGTTTAATGGGGGGCCCCTGTGGCCTTGCACCCCCCAATCAAACCCTGCCTGGTGCCACCTACAGGGGATTCTTCTGGCTTTGGGTGCAGAACCAGTGTGGGTGCAGTGACCCAGACTACAAAGAGTCCCGCCCCACATGCAGCCGACAGGGTGGATCAACCGGCAGAACCTCAGTTATTTCTTTAGGCCCTCGGGGCTGAACTTTGCCGGTTATTTTTGGAAATGTCAAGTGTTGGTGCCACGAACCCCTCTCATTTCTGCCAGAATTCCCGGGACCCCCCTCCTGGCACCTCGCCCATTACCTGCCAACTTGCCCAGCACCCAGCGCCCAGCACCTAGCACCCAGCACCCATCTGGTGCAACATCAGGGCTGGATTTGGCCCATAAATCACTCGATCCTGCCAAATGGGTCCTCAGCTGTTTTCTGCTTTTAAACACATTCCTTAAGTCAACAAATAAACTGTAAAATGACGAACGGGTCATAACACGACTACTGAACAATTGTAGCAATTCCATTACGTAAAAACCAGAGGCTCAAAGAGAAACTAGAGACAACACAGGCATCTTTAGTAAAGATCCAAGAGTAGGTGCCTATAGTAACAGGTATAGTAGGGAGAGATGGTGCCTATAGTAGCAGTGGGGGGATAATAGCCTCTGGGAAGGGACTGGGGCTGTGGGATAGCAGGTATAGTAGGGAGAGATGGTGCCTATAGTAGCAGTGGGGGGATAATAGCCTCTGGGAAGGGACTGGGGCTGTGGGATAGCAGGTATAGTAGGGAGAGATGGTGCCTATAGTAGCAGTGGGGGGATAATAGCCTCTGGGAAGGGACTGGGGCTGTGGGATAGCAGGTATAGTAGGGAGAGATGGTGCCTATAGTAGCAGTGGGGGGATAATAGCCTCTGGGAAGGGACTGGGGCTGTGGGATAGCAGGTATAGTAGGGAGAGATGGTGCCTATAGTAGCAGTGGGGGGATAATAGCCTCTGGGAAGGGACTGGGGCTGTGGGATAACAGGTATAGTAGGGAGAGATGGTGCCTATAGTAGCAGTGGGGGGATAATAGCCTCTGGGAAGGGACTGGGGCTGTGGGATAGCAGGTATAGTAGGGAGAGATGGTGCCTATAGTAGCAGTGGGGGGGATAATAGCCTCTGGGAAGGGACTGGGGCTGTGGGATAGCAGGTATAGTAGGGAGAGATGGTGCCTATAGTAGCAGTGGGGGGGATAATAGCCTCTGGGAAGGGACTGGGGCTGTGGGATAGCAGGTATAGTAGGGAGAGATGGTGCCTATAGTAGCAGTGGGGGGATAATAGCCTCTGGGAAGGGATTGGGGCTGTGGGATAGCAGGTATAGTAGGGAGAGATGGTGCCTATAGTAGCAGTGGGGGGATAATAGCCTCTGGGAAGGGACTGGGGCTGTGGGATAGCAGGTATAGTAGGGAGAGATGGTGCCTATAGTAGCAGTGGGGGGATAATAGCCTCTGGGAAGGGACTGGGGCTGTGGGATAGCAGGTATAGTAGGGAGAGATGGTGCCTATAGTAGCAGTGGGGGGATAATAGCCTCTGGGAAGGGGCTGGGGCTGTGGGATAGCAGGTATAGTAGGGAGAGATGGTGCCTATAGTAGCAGTGGGGGGATAATAGCCTCTGGGAAGGGACTGGGGCTGTGGGATAGCGGGTATAGTAGGGAGAGATGGTGCCTATAGTAGCAGTGGGATAATAGCCTCTGGGAAGGGACTGGGGCTGTGGGATAGCAGGTATAGTAGGGAGAGATGGTGCCTATAGTAGCAGTGGGGGGGATAATAGCCTCTGGGAAGGGACTGGGGCTGTGGGATAGCAGGTATAGTAGGGAGGGGCGGTGCCTATAGTAGCAGTGGGGGGATAATAGCCTCTGGGAAGGGACTGGGGCTGTGGGATAGCAGGTATAGTAGGGAGGGGCGGTGCCTATAGTAGCAGGTTACACACAGGCAGTAGGAGTAGGTATGTTGTTGGAATGCAGGACATTCTCCCAGTAGTTAATAATATCAGTTCTGTTGGGTCACTGACAGATTCTGCAGAAATGCGAGACGCGCAAGGTATTTCCTGTTATCTCGGTGGGATCGCGCGGCTTTTATTAGAGTTTAATAAGGAAGGCATGTCGCTATGGTCGGGGCCCAGATACAGGCGCCTGATAGGAGCACGACCCCCCCCCATCCCCGTGATACAATGAACCCAATTCACATTTCACCCCCCTCTCTCCCCCCCCCCAGCCCATTATATGGATTATTCCTGTTCTGGTGCTGATGATCTGATCCAGGTCTCTCTCCTCCTGGGGACAGTCAGGGATTGGCTACAGGTCATCTGGCATTGCTCTGATTGGCTACAGGGTTGGTCCAGACACACGGTCCATGTATAGTGACCCATTAGGCCCTACTATGTACAGACAGACAGACAGATTCTTAAGGGGGCAATTCACCTTTAAATTCACATTTTGAGTCAATTTGCAACTGGTCTTCATTTTATATTTTCTATGGTTTTTCAAGTATTTAGCTTTTTGCTCGGCTGCTAAAATAACAAATAGAGAGCTGCTATCTTGTTGCTAGGGTCTTCATTACCTTAGCAACCAGTCAGTGGTGTAAACGAAAGATGGGAATATGAATAGGGGAGGGGCTGAATAGAAAGATCAATAGGTTTTTGGCTGCCGGGGTCAGTGACCCCCATTTGAAGCTGGAAAGAAGCAGAAGAAGGCGGCAAATAATTCAAAAACTACAAAATAATAAAGAATGAAGACCAATTGCAAAGGTGCTTAGAACTGGCCATTCTGTAACAGACTAAAGGTTAACATAAGCCAAGAGTCCAATTGAGTAAAATGTTTTGAATCAACTCATTGAAGAGGTCCCTGGGGGTGGGGGGCACAGGGGTTAGAAAATTAAAAAGGTGCCATTGCCCCTAATCCCCCCTGCAAGAGCGCAGCCTATTGATTGGCTGATAGAGGCCCGTTCATAACCAACCTGCAGACGCCAGCGCTTGGGCTGAGGGGGGGGCAGACTGGGCAACATGGTCCGGCCCGACGGGGCAACTGTTCTCCCGTACAGCACTGCTGGGCCCCTTGGCTGAAAGGGTTAAATGTATTTATATCTAATTAGGAGACAGGGTTCTATTTGAGACCAATTGAAGGACAAGGTCTATGTGTGGGTGGGTGGGGAGGGGGGTACAGAGGGTCCCGCTCGGCCCAGTACATAATAGGCAACTTGTTCCCTATGTGAATCCGCGAGCCCACCCCACGCGCACACAGCGCCCCCCCAACTCCCATTGTGCCCAAAATAAACTGTCGCCTCTGACAATTCCTTCTACAAGAAACGGGGGGGGGGGGGGTAATAGACAGCGATGGATATAGAGCCCGGGGCCAACCGCTTAAGGGATCCCCCCAAAAAAATACAATGGGAAAACATAAACACAAGGCTTGGCTGTGAAACTGGGGAGAAACCAACTGATTATGGGGGGAAACCAAATGTTTCACAAACAGTAAAATTCCCAGGGGGCAGAAAGGGGAAATTATAGGGGTAGTTCCCCTTTAAATTAATGTTTAGAATCCTGCAGTCATTGATATTCATTAGACAATTTGCAATTAGTCTTCATTTTTTATTTGTTATGGTTTTCCAGTTATTGAGAGTTTTGTTTAGCAGCTCTCCAGTTTGGTATTTTAGTAGCTATCTGGTTGCTATGCTCTTTGTTTACCCTAGCAACCAGGCAGTTGTTTGAACAAGAGTTGGGGATATAAATAGAGGAGGGTCTAATCAGAAAGATAAGGAATAAAAAGTAACAATAATAATAAAACTGGAGCCTCATAGAGCAATAGGGTTTGGCTGCCGGGGTCAGTGACCCCCATTTGAATGCTGCAAAGAGGCAGAAGAAAAAGGCAAATAATTAAACTATAAAAAAAAATAATGAAGACCAATTGCAAAGTTGCTAGGAATGGGACATTCTATAACATACTAAAAGTTTACCTAAAGGTGCACAAAATTGGACAAAAATTGTAGCAAAAAGTCCAGAAAAAGCACCCACAGAAATGGATTAGAATTAGGTAAAACTGGGAAATCGCGGTAAAACCTGCAGCCCCTCAATAACTCCCTGCACCCCAACTACCCCCAGCGCAATAACCGATAAACTGTATGACTTCTGCTAGTGTTGCCCCCCTCTCCATCTTGCCCTACTGTCCCCATCTTGCCCTACTGCCTCCATCTTGCCCTACTGTCCCCATCTTGCCCTACTGTCTCCATCTTGCCCTACTGTCTCCATCTTGCCCTACTGTCCCCATCTTGCCCTACTGTCTCCATCTTGCCCTACTGTCCCCATCTTGCCCTACTGTCTCCATCTTGCCCTACTGTCTCCATCTTGCCCTACTGTCCCCATCTTGCCCTACTGTCTCCATCTTGCCCTACTGTCTCCATCTTGCCCTACTGTCTCCATCTTGCCCTACTGTCTCCATCTTGCCCTACTGTCTCCATCTTGTCCTACTGCCTCCATCTTGTCCTACTGCCTCCATCTTGCCCTACTGTCTCCATCTTGTCCTACTGCCTCCATCTTGCCCTACTGTCTCCATCTTGCCCTACTGCCCCCATCTTGCCCTACTGCCCCCATCTTGCCCTACTGTCCCCATCTTGCCCTACTGTCTCCATCTTGCCCTACTGTCCCCATCTTGCCCTACTGTCTCCATCTTGCCCTACTGTCCCCATCTTGCCCTACTGTCTCCATCTTGCCCTACTGTCTCCATCTTGCCCTACTGTCTCCATCTTGCCCTACTGTCCCCATCTTGCCCTACTGTCCCCATCTTGCCCTACTGTCTCCATCTTGCCCTACTGCCCCCACCCTGCCCCGCTGGGCCCTTACACAGGCAGAGAGAGGGTGGGAGAGGGGCCCACACTCAGTGAGACAGTGCAAGACAGCGGCACATTCCCGGCAGTTAAAGAGACGGCAGGAGGATTATTTCACCCAATCACCTGTCGTGGGAGCCGCAGAGATTTGAGTGAACGGCAGATGAAGAGAAATTCCAAAAAAAGAGAAAAAATGCAGAAAATGCGCCGTTTCCTGGGTGACATCAGAGGCTCCTAAGCCCCAGTTATTAACGAGTTTTATTTTTAATTAGCTGGGATTGTTGCCTTTTGTGCCGGGGGCGTAGCCGACATGCTCGCGGGCACCGCTCGTCTCTAATAACCTACAAATAATGACCTTGGGGCGATGGTTAACGCTCCAGTGACTGAGCCCAACGGGTCGGCTGAACTACACACGACGCCAGCGGTTTGTTTGCTTTGGGGATTAGGGCCAGAAATAGGGGGCTCAGCCCAAAACGCACAAAGGCTCCTCTGCGATGCCGAGACCCCCGCGCTGCCCCCCCCCCAGGGCAACTCATATTCACCATTCTGCCCTCAGTTTAACTTATGGGGCTGATTCACTAAAGGTCAAACCACTTTCCTATTTATGGGTCAGTAGTAGAACCTAAATATAAATACACATTATGCAATGGAGTTCAGTGCAACGGGGCACATCGCTGTGGGCGGAGTCACGGGCCAACGACGCGCATCCCAGGAATTCTCAGTCAGGTAGAAAAATGCCTCATAACTACGTAAGGTCCCTCCTCGCTGCCGTCTGTATAAATACACGTAAGCGCCCACGCATTGTGCAACTTACCCTCATCATGTGAGCGCGGATTATCTGATCCAGCAAAAATAACTCGAGTGAAAAAACGTGTTTTTGTCTTTTAAGCAAATAAACTTATTCTTATCCTATCGCTGCTCTATCAGTGCTCTGTTATACAGAATCTCAGCCATAAAGCAGGGCAGGACTGCTGCTTACAATGGGGGGATCAGATAGGATCTGTGCCACTGTGACAGAATGCTCTGTTATACAGATAGCTAGAATCTCAGCCATAAAGCAGGGCAGGACTGCTGCTTACAATGGGGGGGATCAGATAGGATCTGTGCCACTGTGACAGAATGCTCTGTTATACAGATAGCTAGAATCTCAGCCATAAAGCAGGGCAGGACTGCTGCTTACAATGGGGGGATCAGATAGGATCTGTGCCACTGTGACAGAATGCTCTGTTATACAGATAGCTAGAATCTCAGCCATAAAGCAGGGCAGGACTGCTGCTTACAATGGGGGGATCAGATAGGATCTGTGCCACTGTGACAGAATGCTCTGTTATACAGATAGCTAGAATCTCAGCCATAAAGCAGGGCAGGACTGCTGCTTACAATGGGGGGGATCAGATAGGATCTGTGCCACTGTGACAGAATGCTCTGTTATACAGATAGCTAGAATCTCAGCCATAAAGCAGGGCAGGACTGCTGCTTACAATGGGGGGATCAGATAGGATCTGTGCCACTGTGACAGAATGCTCTGTTATACAGATAGCTAGAATCTCAGCCATAAAGCAGGGCAGGACTGCTGCTTACAATGGGGGGGGATCAGATAGGATCTGTGCCACTGTGACAGAATGCTCTGTTATACAGATAGCTAGAATCTCAGCCATAAAGCAGGGCAGGACTGCTGCTTACAATGGGCCACGCCTGCTCCTGACCTATTGCCCCAGGTTACAGGCTGAGCCAGCAGGGAGAGGGTTAAAGTGAGAGGCAGGAGGCTGGCGGCCCGGCCATGCGTTGCAGCTGCGCGGCTGCTATTTACTGAGCGCGCTGTAACTGACAAGTGTTTTGTCTCCGGCCGCACATTTATATAGGAGTTGGCGCGGTGCTTACGCATTCGCCGTCACTGGAATGTTTGGTTTGGGGCAGGACGGGCTGATTGCTCAGGGCAGATACGGCAGGTGCTGCAAACTTTGCCCCAAAACAGCTTCTCGGGAGGAATTTTTCCCAGACTGATTGACACTTGGCCGTTTGCATTGGGCGGAGCCGACACAAACAGATCGCTTGCGAGAATGAAGAGCCAATAGGCATGGGCGCAGGAACCCCGCCCCCGGCGCACAAAATTGATACCAATCCACAAACATCAAACAACATTAAAGTGGGGGGTTCACCTTCAGGGTAACATTTAGCATGTAAAAATATTCTTAGCAACTTTTCAATTGGTCTTTTTTTATTTTTTCTAGTTCTCCAATTATTTGCCTTTCTTCTGCCTCTTTTCAGCTTTCCAATGGGGGTCACTGACCCCGGCAACCAAATCCTATTGCTCTGTGAGGCTCCAGTTTTATTGTTACTTTTTATTTCTTATCTTTCTCTTTCAAACCACTGCCTGGTTACTAGGTTAAATTGGACCCTAGCAACCAGATCGTTGCTGCTCAGTATACAGACCCTTACATATGGGCATATGGTGCCAATACACTACAGAGCCCCCCAGGGAAACAAGGTGCCCCTCCAGGCTGGGGCTGTAGCCAGAACTGATTTGGGTCCAATATGTGTTTTTACCCCAGGGGGTGCGGCACTTGGGGGGCACCGTATAGACGGATCTCTTAGAAAAAAAATATTCTGTGAAGTCCAATTACCGGTACTGATAAATACAGGGTGTTACTATGTGAAATTGGAGCCCCCCCAAGATAGGCAGATTAAGGGCTGAACCGTGACCCCCCCCACCCCCCAGTGAGAAGAGAAAGCAGAGGGTTCTGGACAGCGATGGCCCAACTGTGTGTGTAGAACCGACCCGAATGGGCACATTCCTTGCACACAGGGAGCTGGGAGTCTGAGCATCACACGCGGCCGGCGACTCCTTCTGCGGCTCTGAAATGGGAGAAACCGGTCCGACATGTTCTGCTCTGCCCCATTTATATCATCAGTCCGACCGGCAGCCCAGCTGATCCGCCAGAACCTCCACAAGAACCGGACAATGTGCACAGATATCTCTCTGATAAATTCCACTCCGTGTTCATTTGTATATAGATATATTCCTGCAGCTTTCCATAAATATATATATATATATATATATATACTGTACTGCCCAAGGGATATGAATGGATATTGGGAAGTTGTATCAGGAGTCAGAACCAGCAGTGCAGGGAAGGGAAAGGGACAGACACAGTGACAGTTACACATAACTATAAACCCAGTGAGAATGAGGGATGAATGGGTATTGGGGAGTTGTATCAGGAGTCAGAACCAGCAGTGCAGGGAAGGGAAAGGACAGACACAGTGACAGTTACACATAACTATAAACCCAGTGAGAATGAGGGATGAATGGATATTGGGGAGTTGTATCAGGAGTCAGAACCAGCAGTGCAGGGAAGGGAAAGGGACAGACACAGTGACAGTTACACATAACTATAAACCCAGTGAGAATGAGGGATGAATGGATATTGGGGAGTTGTATCAGGAGTCAGAACCAGCAGTGCAGGGAAGGGAAAGGGACAGTGACAGTTACACATAACTATAAACCCAGTGAGAATGAGGAATGAATGGATATTGGGGAGTTGTATCAGGAGTCAGAACCAGCAGTGCAGGGAAGGGAAAGGGACAGACACAGTGACAGTTACACATAACTATAAACCCAGTGAGAATGAGGAATGAATGGATATTGGGGAGTTGTATCAGGAGTCAGAACCAGCAGTGCAGGGAAGGGAAAGGGACAGACACAGTGACAGTTACACATAACTATAAACCCAGTGAGAATGAGGAATGAATGGATATTGGGGAGTTGTATCAGGAGTCAGAACCAGCAGTGCAGGGAAGGGACAGACACATAACCAGACAGGGGGTTCATGGGAAAGTGAAAGTGGTTTCAGTGACACTGTGCTGCGTGTCTCGGGCAGGAAGTGGCTGTCAGTGATATAATAGGGAGGCTGTGAGTCATGTGACAGGGGGATAAGACCCAGGTCAGTGTCCCTTTAAACAATGAAGTCACTACTTACCCGGCGCCTTGGTGACATCACCGCATTGGAAGAGTCAATGAGACATCGAAAGATACTGGAGGAGGAGGGCGACTCCCATTACGTTTGGGCAGAGAGGAGAGTAAATAGGGTGATGAGATGTGAGCAGATTCCCTACCTGCCCCCTCTCCTGCCCCGAGTCCCACGGCTCCTCAGCAACAACACGGCGCGCCCAGAGCATGACAGATCCCTGGATACAGCAATGCACTTTTGCACACTCGCCCTTAGCAACACCGCGCCGGGCAAACAAACCTACTGGCAACAAATACACAGTCGCACTCACCAGCCAATAACAGTCTGGCTTCCAAGTACAGCACCCCAAATCCCCCCCTAACTGGCCTTCAGGCTGGGCCCCCTTAGCCCATAACAAGGTTACAGATATATAGAAACATTGGGGTAACAGTCACCCTGCTATAGTTCCAGGGGTACCCAGGGCACAAATAAGCACTCACCCCAAATCCCCCCCTAACTGGCCTTCAGGCTGGGCCCCCTTAGCCCATAACAAGGTTACAGATATATAGAAACATTGGGGTAACAGTCACCCCGCTATAGTTCCAGGGGTACCCAGGGCACAAATAAGCACTCACCCCAAATCCCCCCCTAACTGGCCTTCAGGCTGGGCCCCCTTAGCCCATAACAAGGTTACAGATATATAGAAACATTGGGGTAACAGTCACCCCGCTATAGTTCCAGGGGTACCCAGGGCACAAATAAGCACTCACCCCAAATCCCCCCCTAACTGGCCTTCAGGCTGGGCCCCCTTAGCCCATAACAAGGTTACAGATATATAGAAACATTGGGGTAACAGTCACCCCGCTATAGTTCCATTACAATTGAATTCTGGCTAATAAAGAGTTAAAACGCTATATATAAGCAGGAGTCGCACCTCTATCTAATCAGATGGACGGAGCTATAAATAGTCACATATAATGGGAGGTTGAAAAGTCCATAAAATCCAACCTTTATAAAACTCCCTGAAACTGATTCAGTGCAAAGTAAACACCTCCCCCCACTCCCCCGGGGCAGAACCAGCACCCTCCTTCCTGCCCAAATAAATACCCAACTGCCCTTACAGTAAGGAACCCCTTCCTATGCTGATGGTGAGATCCCCTTTCCTCCCCACCCCAAATGAATCCCTTATTCCCCCACTCTTGGTAGGGAATCCCATAACCTGACTGCCCTTACAGTAAGGAACCCCTTCCTATGCTGATGGTGAGATCCCCTTTCCTCCCCACCCCCAATGTATCACTCATTCCCCCTCTCTTGATAGGGAACCCCATAACCTGACTGCCCTTACAGTAAAGAGCCCCTTTCCTATACGGATTGTAGGCTCACAGAGCAACAGATTTTGGCTGCCGGGGTCAGTGACCCCATTGGACAGCTGGAAAGAGTGACAATCAATTTCCCATCTCTGGGGGTCGTTGCAGGCAGTGCGAGCCCAGAGTGCCCCCTACTGTACATGGAAGAGAGAACCCATCAATGGACTGCTGATAAAGGCTTCTGATTGGCTGGATTAAAGCAATCTGAGCTCCACGTACATAAAGATCATTGTAGGGCCCCAGCAACCAGGGAGAAGTCGATCTCTTTGCTGAGTGCACCAACTCTTCTCACCAGGGCCCCGTTTTTTGGTTTCCAGGATCACCGACCTTAGCAACCAGATTTTCAGTTTTAAATGATGACAAATACCAACGGACAAGGCAAAGTAAAATGTAAAAATTTTATTATACAGTTGAAATACAAATCAGTGCGATTAGAATGGGGAACAAAGGGACAATAAATGATTAAATACGTCCTTAAAAACACTTAGAAAATGCGCGTCAAAAAGCCGTTCTCTCTCAGGAACTGGGGGCACCGATATCCTTAGTACGAAAACATCTGCAGGGGGGCGTCATAACCCCCACCCTGACCCCCCCCCCCCATCCCCATGTCTGCTTCAATGTAACACCATGGGCTGAAATGGGATGTGATTATTACCCCCACCCCAACAGTAAGGATATATCAATGATAATCTCAGTGGCTCATTGAGTGCAGCAAGATAAGTAAGAAGCAAGGTGATTGGTTCATTCTCCCTCGCACTGGGTTTGGCACAATGATTTGGGTTTAAATCAAATGAGTAAATGGGGAGGGGCATCAGAGCGATGGCGCAGCCGGGCACTGCCACTCCTGGTAATTCACTTCAATGTGGTCCCCTCTCCCAGATCAGATGGTGGCGCTGTTCTACTGCAGCCCTATGGCAAACGCTGGCCCTTTGCTGGCGACACTTGGTACTGCAACTGCTCTATAAACCTTATAATGAAGCAAAGAGCCTACAATCTATGGGGTATTTGCCTTAACGGCTCCCCCAACCGGCCGACGCCACACTGACGCCCGACATTAACAATAGATGGGTACAAAGGCGCAAACTCCCAGCCAACTCGGAATTATGAGGTAATTGTATCTCTGGGAACGTTATGCCCCAGACGCAAAGGGTATGAACTAGGTATATGGTGCAAAATACAGGGGGGTATCTGGGAAGGAAATCGGCGAAACTCCCTATTTTGTTCCAACTACATCTCCCATCAGCCCCTGGCTCTGGAGTAAAAATTAAACTGACTGTGGCTGGAACTAGGGAAGGTATAAGGTTATGGGGTGACCGGATATCGCCCCGACTCATGATATTTGCTCAATGTGCCAATAATCTGCAGCAGCCAAGGCCCCAATAAAATTTAATTTGGGGATGGTCCCCCAGCACCCAGGCATCTATCTGAACATCAAAAAGCAACAGGAGAAAGGGGCCAAGCAGAATAATAGTAGGAAGAATCCTGGTTGCCGGGGTCACTGACCCCATCCCTAAGGTAAAGCTGCTACTGGCCTCCTATTGCAGGACACACACAGCAGGCCATGGTTAGTTGACATAAGCATTTATGAAGGTCAAATTCAGTCACAGAGACGGGGCCCACCCAGCCATGAATGATATGTATGGGGCCCCCATGGGGCCACGTCTGCCCAATGGGAGCTCAGCGTGTGCGTCAAGGGAACAAAAATGCCCTACCTGGAATATTTAAGGAAACTTTCCCAGTGACTGCCGCCCCCCCCCCCCCCTCCTGGCGGCCCCTCTCCTTGCCTGGTGACAAAGCAACCAATACAGATGTTTCAATGTTTCAACAACTTTATTGGCTGTGCGAGACATTCACCCTAAATGGGCCACTCTCTCGGAACCGCGTGATCCGAATGGCAACTCAGTGGCGTGACGCATAGAGAATAACGGTTACGTGATCCCTAAACAGAGCAGAGTTCATGGGGGTCCGTTAGGAAAAACAGATTATTCCCACATGGGGGGGGGGGGGGGGGGGGGGGGGTCGGAAGGGCACGGGCAGTTGCCTGCTGGTTACTAGGTAGTATAAGCTGCTTAACCATTCCCTCCCCCATTATCTATTGGTTTATAGGGGGGGGGGGCATTATTGCACTCAATACAAAATACTATAGTGGCATTTTTTAGTTCACACCTGCTACTTTGTATCCTCAGTCCCATTTCGTTTTCTGTTGCGGAAAAAAAATCCTCTCTAGGGGCCCCCCCCTTAGTGCCGCGAGGTAGGGGATAGAGAAGGGCAAGCTGCCGGGGGGGCTCTGAATGGGTTGGAAGGCAATGAAGCAGATGCCAATTACTGGCTTAATTAGAACATTGCATTAAATAGAACAATTATGGGGGAAGTTTATTTCCCCTTTAAAGTAATATTTTGTTTCTGTGGCTCTTAAAGGGACGGGAGGGTTTGGCACCGACATGAGAAGCTGTGGGGTTTGGGGAGGATTTGCCAGGAGCAGGGCTGGAATCTCATTGGACGTATGTGCGTCGCGGCCGCCTTGGGAAGTTTAATGATTGGCTGGAACCAAATAGTGAAATGCGTAAAAAAGGCGACTTTGGCACTTGCAGGGGGGCGGGGCGGCGGCTGCGGGGAATAAGGTGGCGCTGAAGTGTTTAAATCGAGGCTTCAAAGACAAACGGTGAAATGAAAATCAAAGAAATGTCAAGTTAGCCGAGGGTTAACCCCTTAGTGCTGTGGCAGCCAGCGAGGTGCGTGCATATCCCCCCCCCCCGGCACACAGGAAATGAAGGACTATATGGGGTGCCGGGGGGAGGGGCAAAGAATGGACTGAAGGACCTGATTGGCTGCTGCCTCCACGCGTTTCGCTCCCCGCTGACATCACAGTAAACAACAGCGTTGCTTGAAGCCCTTCTTGCTCTTCCCGCTCTTCTTCCCGTTCTTATCCTTGTTCTCAGACATCTTCTTTGATCGGACTTCTCTCATTAGGTCAAAAAATACCTGAAGGGAGAGAAAAGGGAGGGGGGGCTCAGCCGGCCAATAGGAACAGAGGGCAATTAAGTGCTACATCCATCTGGCCCATATACATAGGCACACCCATCCATAAGGGATGATGCAGAGATTCTAGCCTCTCTGCTTTACGGTTGCCTGTGGTATTGCCCATAGCAACCACATAGAACTATAAATATACAGAATATAGACTAATTGTAAAATGTTACTTTACGTCAGCCATAATGATATGAAAAGTTATTTATAAGAAGAGTGCCCCCCCCATAGCCATTGCCCCACCCTCAGCCTCCGCCCCATCCCACAGAGCTCCCCCCAATTGCTTTTGGTATGAGACTCACTTTGTCCACATTGGCCCTGGTTTTGGCAGACGTCTCCACATACTGTACCCCCCACTCCTCCGCTTTGCCTCTGGCTTCATCCATAGGGACCTGTCTCCGCTCCTCCAGATCCGACTTGTTGCCCACCAAGAGCAGGGGGATCTTATCTTCCTCCGCCTTCACTCGCAGGATCTGTTCCCTGAAAGGGCAGCGACAGGGGGTTATAGAGAGGGAGTTATAGAGAGGGGGTTATAGAGAGGGGGTTATAGAGAGGGGGTTATAGAGAGGGGGTTATAGAGAGGGGGTTATAGAGAGGGGGATATACAATAGAGGCGGGATATAGAGGGGGATATACAATAGAGGGGGGTTATAGAGGGGGTTATAGAGGGGGATATACAATAGAGGGGGGTTATAGAGGGGGATATACAATAGAGGCGGAATATAGAGGGGGTTATACAATAGAGGGGGGTTATAGAGGCAGGATATTCAATAGAGGGGGGTTTATAGAGGGGGATATACAATAGAGGGGATATACAAGAGGGATATAGAGGCGGGATATACAGTAGAGGGGGGGATATTCAGTAGAGGGGGTATACAATAGAGAGGCGGGATATACAGTAGAGGGGGGATATTCAGTAGAGGGGGGTATACAATAGAGAGGCGGGATATACAGTAGAGGGGGGATATTCAGTAGAGGGGGGTATACAATAGAGGGGGGGGGTATACAATAGAGGGGGGGATATACAATAGAGGGGGGGATATACAATAGAGGGGGGGAGGGGGATATACAATAGAGGGGGGGGATATACAATAGAGGGGGGGGGATATACAATAGAGGGGGGGGATATACAATAGAGGGGGGGGATATACAATAGAGGGGGGGGGATATACAATAGAGGGGGGGATATACAAGGGGGAAATAGAGGAGGGATATAGAGGCGGGATATACAGTAGAGGGGGATATACAGTAGAGGGGGATATACAGTAGAGGGGGATATACAGTAGAGGGGGATATACAGTAGAGGGGGGATATACAGTAGAGGGGGGATATACAGTAGAGGGGGATATACAGTAGAGGGGGATATACAGTAGAGGGGGGATATACAGTAGAGGGGGGATATACAATGGGGGGGGGGGATATACAATGGGGGGGGGATATACAATGGGGGGGGGATATACAATGGGGGGGGATATACAATAGGGGGGGATATACAATAGAGGGGGAGATATACAATAGAGGGGGAGATATACAATAGAGGGGGGGGATATACAATAGAGGGGGGGGATATACAATAGAGGGGGGGGATATACAGTAGAGGGGGGGGATATACAGGCAGCTACAGGTGGGAGGGTTGGGACATAAGGAAAATTGCACAACAGGATGGCTACGGGCAGCAGGGCTTTGGCTGGGAGAAGAGGAAATGCATGGGAACATATGAAGGTCATGCCAAGCCGGGGCGTGTGCTACACACGGGTACAGGGAGTGGATCACAGGTTTATCATTCCTTATGTCATTTGTTTACGGGAAGGAAAAAGATTAGAACTTGTTGCAACGAGTGGGGATTTGATTCAGGGCTGAGGGGGTGGGGAGACATGGCACAGGCCCGGGCCCCGGGGACACACTGCTTGGGTTCTGTTAGGATTCTGGGTACTGATCCAACGGACAGTGAATATTGGGCAGTACCAACCTGAACTCGGCGGTGGCTGTGAAGGACTCATGCTCGGTGATGGAGAAGACGAGGAGGAAGCCCTCGCCGCTGCGGAAGTAGTTATCCCGAATGGCGGCGTAATCCTCCTGCCCCGCCGTGTCCAGTATGTCGATCTGAACCTCTTCCCCATCCAGAACCACCTTCTTCCGGTAGCTGTCGGCTTTGGTGGGTTCATAGTCCTCTACAAACTGCAGGGGGGGGGTAACAGGGCCAATCAGTTTAGTGCCTACAGAGTGTGTAACCCCTCCAAAAACACAAAACCAGATTGGTCAGTGACTCTTAAAGTACACGTCAACCCCAAAAATAATTATTTGCCTAATAAAAGAAAACAAAATTTAAAAAAACTTTCCAATTTATTAAAAATCTGCTTTAAAAAAAAATGTAATTGCTATAACCCAAACCCTAAATCATAACCCTAATGAAAATGTAATTGCAACATAGCAATTATTCTATAGCAAAGGTAAGTCTCCCCCAGCGAGTCAGGTCTGTCAGGCTAACCCTAATTACACACTAACCCTAATCCTAATCATAACCCTAATCCTAATCATAGCCCCAACCCTAATCACAACCCCAACCCTAACCATAGCCCCAACCCTAATCATAGCCCCAACCCTAATCATAGCCCCAACCCTAATCATAGCCCCAACCCTAATCATAGCCCCAACCCTAATCATAGCCCCAACCCTAATCATAGCCCCAACCCTAACCCCAACCCTAATCATAGCCCCCTACCCAACCCTAATCATAGCCAACCCTAGTCATGCCCCAACCCTAGTCATAGCCCTAACCCTAATCCTATACCCTAATCATAACCCCAACACTTAATCATAGCCCCAACCCTAATCATAGCCCCAACCCTAATCATAGCCCCAACCCTAATCATAGCCCCAACCCTAATCATAGCCCCAACCCTAATCATAGCCCCAACCCTAATCATAGCCCCAACCCTAATCATAGCCCCAACCCTAATCATAGCCCCAACCCTAATCATAGCCCCAACCCTAATCATAGCCCCAACCCTAATCATAGCCCCAACCCTAATCATAGCCCCAACCCTAAATCAGCCCCAAACCCTAATCATAGCCCCAACCCTAATCATAGCCCCAACCCTAATCATAGCCCCAACTCTAATCATAGCCCCAACCCTAATCATAACCCCAACCCTAACCCACCCTAATCATAGCCCCAACCCTAGTCATAGCCCCAACCCTAGTCATAGCCCTAACCCTAATCCAACCCTAATCATAACCCCAACACTAATCATAGCCCCAACCCTAATCATAGCCCCAACCCTAATCATAGCCCCAACCCTAATCATAGCCCCAACCCTAATCATAGCCCCAACCCTAATCCCTAATCATAGCCCCAACCCTAATCATAGCCCCAACCCTAATCATAGCCCCAACCCTAATCATAGCCCCAACCCTAATCATAGCCCCAACCCCAACCCTAATCATAGCCCCAACCCTAATCATAGCCCCAACCCTAATCATAGCCCCAACCCTAATCATAGCCCCAACCCTAATCATAGCCCCAACCCTAATCATAGCCCCAACCCTAATCATAGCCCCAACCCTAATCATAGCCCCAACCCTAATCATAGCCCATAACCCCAACCCTAACCCCAACCCTAATCATAGCCCCAACCCTAATCATAGCCCCAACCCTAGTCATAGCCCCAACCCTAGTCATAGCCCCAACCCTAATCATAGCCCCAACCCTAATCATAGCCCAACCCTAATCATAGCCCCAACCCTAATCATAGCCCCAACCCTAATCATAGCCCCAACCCTAATCATAGCCCCAACCCTAATCATAGCCCCAACCCTAATCATAGCCCCAACCCTAATCATAGCCCCAACCTAATCATAGCCCCAACCCTAATCATAACCCCAACCCTAACCCCCAACCCTAATCATAGCCCCAACCCTAATCATAGCCCCAACCCTAGTCATAGCCCTAACCCTAATCCTAACCCTAACCATAACCCCAACACTAATCATAACCCCAAACCCTAACCATAGCCCCAACCCTAATCATAGCCCCAACCCTAATCATAGCCCCAACCCTAATCATAGCCCCAAACCCTAATCATAGCCCCAACCCTAATCATAGCCCCAACCCTAATCATAGCCCAACCCTAATCATAGCCCCAACCCTAATCATAGCCCCAACCCTAATCATAGCCCCAACCCTAGTCATAGCCCTAACCCTAATCCTAACCCTAACCATAACCCCCAACCTAATCATAACCCAACCCTAATCATAGCCCCAACCCTAATCATAGCCATAGCCCTAATCATAGCCCCAACCCTAATCATAGCCCCAACCCTAATCATAGCCCCAACCCTAATCATAACCCTAATAGTAACTAAATCATAACCCTAATCATAGCCCCAACCCTAATCATAGCCCCAACCCTAATCATAGCCCAGCCCCAACCCTAATCATAGCCCCAACCCTAATCATAGCCCCAACCCTAATCATAGCCCCAACCCTAATCATAGCCCCAACCCTAATCATAGCCCCAACCCCCCCAACCCTAATCATAGCCCCAACCCTAATCATAGCCCCAACCCTAATCATAGCCCCAACCCTAATCATAGCCCCAACCCTAATCATAGCCCCAACCCTAATCATAGCCCCAACCCTAATCATAGCCCCAACCCTAATCATAGCCCCAACCCTAATCATAGCCCCAACCCTAATCATAGCCCCAACCCTAATCATAGCCCCAACCCTAATCATAGCCCCAACCCTAATCATAGCCCCAACCCTAATCATAGCCCCAACCCTAAATCATAGCCCCAACCCTAATCATAGCCCCAACCCTAATCATAGCCCCAACCCTAATCATAGCCCCAACCCAATCATAGCCCAACCCTAATCATAACCCCAACCCTAATCATAACCCCACCCTAATCATAACCCAACCCTAACCATAGCCCCAACCCTAATCATAACCCTAATAGTAACCCAACCCTAACCATAGCCCCAACCCTAACCATAGCCCCAACCCTAACCATAGCCCCAACCCTAACCATAGCCCCAACCCTAACCATAGCCCCAACCCTAACCATAGCCCCAACCCTAACCATAGCCCCAACCCTAACCATAGCCCCAACCCTAACCATAGCCCCAACCCTAACTATAGCCCTAACCCTAGCCCTAACCATAGCCCTAACCCTAACCCTAGCCCTAACCCTAGCCCTAACCTAGCCCTAACCATAACCCTAACCCTAACCTAGCCCTAACCCTAGCCCTAACCATAACCCTAACCATAGCCCTAACCCTAACCCTAGCCCTAACCCTAACCCTAGCCCTAACCATAACCCTAACCCTAGCCCTAGCCCTAACCCTAGCCCTAACCATAACCCTAACCATAGCCCTAACCCTAGCCCTAACCCATAACCATAACCCTAACACTAATCATAGCCCCAACCCTAATCATAGCCCCAACCCTAATCATAGCCCCAACCCTAATCATAGCCCCAACCCTAATCATAGCCCCAACCCTAATCATAGCCCCAACCCTAATCATAGCCCCAACCCTAATCATAGCCCCAACCCTAATCATAGCCCCAACCCTAATCATAGCCCCAACCCTAATCATAGCCCCAACCCTAATCATAGCCCCAACCCTAATCATAGCCCCAACCCTAATCATAGCCCCAACCCAATCATAGCCCCACCTAATCATAGCCCCAACCCTAATCATAGCCCCAACCCTAATCATAGCCCCAACCCTAATCATAGCCCCAACCCTAATCATAGCCCCAACCCTAATCATAGCCCCAACCCTAATCATAGCCCCAACCCTAATCATAGCCCCAACCCTAATCATAGCCCCAACCCTAATCATAGCCCCAACCCTAATCATAGCCCCAACCCTAGGGGGGAGGAGTGTTTAAACTAGACAAGGGGGGGGTTGGTAAGCTAGATTCTTATGGGAGAGCTAGTGTAGATGGGGCAGTGGGACCAGTAAAGGGTTGTGGGGGAGGAGTGAGGGGGGCATATAGTTTATCAGATAAGGAGCTTCCATTGTTACAAGGGAAACAGACTAATTTTCACCTTAGCTCTAACTGTCCTTTAGCTAATGGAAGCTGTAGAGGAAGAAGTAGTAATCTCCGCTGCATGCTGGCTAATGCGCGTAGCTTGTCGGGAAAAATAGGGGAGCTGCAGGCTATTGCATGTATTGAAAATTATGACTTAATTGGTATCACTGAGACCTGGTGGGATGAAAAATGCGACTGGGCAGTGAATTTAAATGGGTATACGCTTTTTAGGAGGGACAGAGGGATTAAAAAGGGTGGAGGGGTTTGTCTTTATGTAAAGTCAGATTTAAAGCCATGTAATAAAGACATTACCAATGAAAACGTTGAATCTCTTTGGGTAGAAATTTCTGTAGGGCTGAAGGTCACAAAGAAAATGATCATTGGTGTATGCTATAAACCACCCCGTATAGATGAGGGGGATGAGTCCCAGCTACTTTTGCAAATGGAGGAGGCTTCAAAATTGGGTCAAGTTGTTATTATGGGGGACTTTAATTATCCGGACATTGACTGGAGTAATGGGGGGGCTAAGTCAGAAACAGCTAGTAGGTTTGTAAATATGCTAAATGGCAACTTTTTATTTCAGGCAGTTCAAGAACCTACTCGGAATGAGTCTATTTTGGACCTGGTAATATCTAATAATACTGAACTTATCTCTAACATTTGTGTGGGTGAGCATTTGGGGAACAGTGATCACAACATGGTCTCCTTTGAGATAATGCTACAGAGACAGCTCTATAAGGGAGTAACTAAAACGCTCAATTTTAGACGTGCAGACTTTGCCAGTTTAAGGGCATCTCTGCAATGTGTCAACTGGGAAAGGCTTTTCATGGGGTTAGACACAGAAGGAAAATGGAACATCTTTAAAACATTGCTTTGCAGGTATACACAACAGTATATCCCCCTTGTAAGCAAGGAGAGGCATCGCAAAGCAAAACCCTTATGGCTGAATAAAAGAGTTAAGGTCGAGGTTGGTAATAAAAAACGTGCTTTTAAAGCATTCAAGTTAGCTGGGACAGCGGGAACTTTCATCAGGTACAGGGGGGCAAATAAAGCAGCAAAAAAGCTATCAGGCAGCTAAAATAGAGATGGAAAGGGATATTGCAGCTAGGAGTAAAAAGAATCCAAAATTATTTTTTAATTATGTGAATAGTAAAAAAATGAAGCAAGAAGGGGTGGGAAACTTTATTATCACGGGGGGGGTACGTTGGTTGATGAGAACGGGGAAAAAAGCTGAAATTTTGAACTCTTATTTTTCATCTGTCTATACATCTGAGGAGCCAGATAATGAAGGCTTCCCTTGTAATATACCCAGTGCTAGTAATTTAGCTACTGACGCATGGGTCACTCAGGAGGAAATTCAAAAGAGACTTGAACATGTAAAGGGAAACAAAGGTCCAGGGCCGGATGGGATTCATCCCAGGGTATTAAATGAGCTGAGCGCTGTGATTGCCAAACCTCTTCACTTAATTTTTCAGGATTCATTGAGGTTTGGCATGGTGCCGAGAGACTGGCGGATTGCTAATGTGGTGCCATTATTTAAAAAGGGATCTCGTTCTCAGCCTGAAAACTATAGGCCTGTTAGTCTGACATCAGTAGTAGGAAAGCTTCTGGAAGGGGTAATAAGGGATAGGATAGTTGAATACATTGCAGTTCACAATACTATTAGTTTGTGCCAGCATGGTTTTATGCGTAACAGATCTTGCCAGACTAATTTAGTTGCCTTTTATGAGGAGGTGAGTAGGAACCTTGATGCTGGAATGGCAGTTGATGTCATCTACTTAGATTTTGCTAAAGCGTTTGATACAGTACCGCACAGAAGGTTAATGATCAAATTGAGGAATATTGGCCTAGAACATAATATTTGTAATTGGATAGAAAACTGGCTGAAGGATAGAGTACAAAGAGTGGTGGTAAATGGAACATTTTCTAATTGGGCCAGTGTGGTTAGTGGAGTACCGCAGGGGTCAGTCCTTGGGCCTTTGCTGTTTAACTTGTTTATTAATGACCTGGGGGGGGGGCATAGACAGTACTGTTTCTATTTTTGCTGATGACACTAAATTGTGCAAAACTATAAGTTCCATGCAGGATGTGCCGCTTTGCAGAGCGATTTGACAAAATTGGAAAACTGGGCAGCAAACTGGAAAATGAGGTTCAATGTTGACAAGTGCAAAGTTATGCACTTTGGTAGAAATAATATAAACGCAAACTATCTACTGAATGGGAGTGTGTTGGGGGCATCCTTAATGGAGAAGGATCTAGGGGTTTTTGTAGATCACAAGTTGTCTAATTCCAGGCAGTGTCATTCTGTGGCTACTACAGCAAATAAAGTGCTGTCTTGTATAAAAAAGGGCATTGACTCAAGGGATGAGAACATATTTTTGCCGCTTTATAGGTCCCTGGTAAGGCCTCACCTTGAGTATGGGGGGCAGTAACAGTGAGTATGGGGGGCAGTTTTGGGCTCCAGTCCTTAAGAAGGATATTAATGAGCTGGAGAGAGTGCAGAGACGTGCAACTAAACTGGTTAAGGGGATGGAAGGGTTAAACTATGAGGTTAGACTGTCAGGGTTGGGGTTGTTTTCTCTGGAAAAGAGGCGCTTGCGAGGGGACATGATTACTCTGTACAAGTACATTAGAGGGGATTATAGGCAGTTGGGGGATGTTCTTTTTTCCCATAAAAACAATCAGCGCACCAGAGGTCACCCCTATAGATTAGAGGAACAGAGCTTCCATTTGAAGCAGCGTAGGTGGTTTTTCACGGTGAGGGCAGTGAGGGGGTTGGGGAATGCCCCTAGTGATGGGGTAATGGCAGACTCTGTTAATGCCTTTAAGAGGGGCCTGGATGAGTTTTTGAACAAGCAGAATATCCAAGGCTATTGTGATACTAATATCTACAGTTAGTATTACTGGTTGTATATATATAGTTTATGTATGTGAGTGTATAGATTGGTTAGTATAGGTTGTGTGCTGGGTTTACTCGGATGGGTTGAACTTGATGGACAATGGTCTTTTTTCAACCCTATGTAACTATGTAACTATGTAACCCTAACCATAGCCCCAACCCTAACCATAGCCCCAACCCTAACCATAACCCCAACCCTAATCAATCATAGCCCCAACCCTAGTCATAGCCCCAACCCTAATCAATCATAGCCCCAACCCTAGTCATAGCCCCAACCCTAGTCATAGCCCCAACCCTAGTCATAGCCCCAACCCTAGTCATAGCCCCAACCCTAGTCATAGCCCCAACCCTAGTCATAGCCCCAACCCTAGTCATAGCCCCAACCCTAGCCATAGCCCCAACCCTAACCATAGCCCAACCCTAACCATAGCCCCAACCCTAACCATAGCCCCAACCCTAACCATAGCCCCCAACCCTAGTCATAGCCCCAACCCTAGTCATAGCCCCAACCCTAGACCATAGCCCCAACCCTAACCATAGCCCCAACCCTAACCATAGCCCCAACCCTAACCATAGCCCCAACCCTAACCATAGCCCCAACCCTAACCATAGCCCCAACCCTAGTCATAGCCCCAACCCTAGTCATAGCCCCAACCCTAGTCATAGCCCCAACCCTAGTCATAGCCCCAACCCTAGTCATAGCCCCAACCCTAGTCATAGCCCCAACCCTAGTCATAGCCCCAACCCTAGTTCATAGCCCCAACCCTAGTCATAGCCCCAACCCTAGTCATAGCCCCAACCCTAGTCATAGCCCCAACCCTAATCATAACCCCAACCCTAATCATAACCCCAACCCTAATCATAGCCCCAACCCTAATCATAACCCCAACCCTAATCATAGCCCTAACCCTAATCATAACCCCAACCCTAATCATAGCCCTAACCCTAATCAACCCTAATCATAACCCTAACCCTAATCATAACCCCAACCCTAATCATAACCCTAATAGTAACCCCAACCCTAACCATAGCCCCAACCCTAATCATAACCCTAATAGTAACCCCAACCCTAACCATAGCCCCAACCCTAACCATAGCCCCAACCCTAACCATAGCCCCAACCCTAACCATAGCCCCAACCCTAAACATAGCCCTAACCCTAGCCATAACCCTAACCATAACCCTAACCCTAATCCTAGCCCTAACCCTAACCCTAATCATAGCCCTAACCCTAGCCCTAACCCTAGCCCTAACCCTAGCCCTAACCCTAGCCCTAACCCTAGCCCTAACCCTAGCCCTAACCCTAGCCCTAACCCTAGCCCTAACCCTAACCCTAGCCCTAACCCTAACACTAATCCTAGCCCTAACCCTAACCATAGCCCTAACCCTAACCCTAGCCCTAACCCTAGCCCTAACCCTAACCATAACCCTAGCCCTAACCCTAATCATAGCCCTAACCCTAATCATAGTCCCAACCCTAATCATAGTCCCAACCCTAAACATAGTCCCAACCCTAATCATAGTCCCAACCCTAATCATAGCCCCAACCCTAATCATAGCCCCAACCCTAATCATAACCCTAATAGTAACCCTAATCATAACCCTAATCATAGTCCCAACCCTAATCATAGCCCTAACCCTAATCATAGCCCCAACCCTAATCATAGCCCCAACCCTAATCATAGCCCCAACCCTAATCATAACCCTAATCATAACCCTAACCCTAATCATAGCCCCAACCCTAATCATAGCCCTAACCCTAATCATAGCCCTAATAGTAACCCTAATCATAGCCCTAACCCTAATCATAGCCCTAACCCTAATCATAGCCCCAACCCTAATCATAACCTCTAATAGTAACCCTAATCATAACCCTAACCCTAATCATAACCCTAACCCTAATCATAACCCTAATAGTAACCCTAATCATAACCCTAACCCTAATCATAGCCCTAACCCTAATCATAACCCTAATAGTAACCCTAATCATAACCCTAACCCTAATCATAACCCTAACCCTAATCATAACCCTAATAGTAACCCTAATCATAACCCTAACCCTAATCATAACCCTAACCCTAATCATAACCCTAATAGTAACCCTAATCATAACCCTAACCCTAATCATAGCCCTAACCCTAATCATAACCCTAATTGTAACCCTAATCATAACCCTAACCCTAATCATAGCCCTAACCCTAATCATAGCCCTAATAGTAACCCTAATCATAGCCCCAACCCTAATCATAGCCCCAACCCTAATCATAGCCCCAACCCTAATCATAGCCCCAACCCTAATCATAGCCCCAACCCTAATCATAGCCCCAACCCTAATCATAGCCCCAACCCTAATCATAGCCCCAACCCTAATCATAGCCCCAACCCTAATCATAGCCCCAACCCTAATCATAGCCCCAACCCTAATCATTAGCCCAATCCTAATCATAGCCCCAACCCTAATCATAGCCCCAACCCTAATCGTAACCCCCAACCCTAATCGTAGCCCCAACCCTAATCGTAAGCCCCAACCCTAATCGTAACCCCAACCCTAATCGTAGCCCCAACCCTAATCGTAACCAACCCTAATCGTAACCCCAACCCTAATCGTAACCCCAACCCACCTAATCGTAACCCCAAACCCTAATCGTAACCCCAACCCTAATCGTAACCCCAACCCTAATCGTAACCCCAACCCTAATCGTAACCCCAACCCTAATCGTAACCCCAACCCTAATCGTAACCCCAACCCTAATCGTAACCCCAACCCTAATCGTAACCCCAACCCTAATCGTAACCCCAACCCTAATCGTAACCCCAACCCTAATCGTAACCCCAACCCTAATCGTAACCCCAACCCTAATCGTAACCCCAACCCTAATAGTAACCCCAACCCTAATAGTAACCCCAACCCTAATAGTAACCCCAACCCTAATAGTAACCCCAACCCTAATCATAACCCTAATAGTAACCCTAACCCTAATCATAGCCCTAACCCTAATCATAGCCCTAACCCTAGCCCTAACTCTAGCCCTAACCCTAGCCCTAACCCTAGCCCTAACCCTAGCCCTAACCCTAACCATAGCCCTAACCCTAACCCTAATCATAGCCCTAGCCCTAACCCTAGCCCTAACCCTAGCCCTAACCCTAGCCCTAACCCTAGCCCTAACCCTAATCATAGCCCTAACCCTAACCCTAGCCCTAATCATAGCCCTAACCCTAGCCCTAACCCTAGCCCTAACCCTAGCCCTAACCCTAGCCCTAACCCTAGCCCTAATCATAGCCCTAACCCTAACCCTAGCCCTAATCATAGCCCTAACCCTAACCCTAACCCTAGCCCTAACCCTAGCCCTAACCCTAGCCCTAACCCTAGCCCTAACCCTAGCCCTAACCCTAACCCTAGCCCTAACCCTAGCCCTAACCCTAGCCCTAATCATAGCCCTAACCCTAACCCTAACCCTAATCATAGCCCTAACCCTAATCATAGCCCTAACCCTAACCCTAATCATAGCCCTAACCCTATCCCTAACCCTAATCATAGCCCTAACCCTAATCATAGCCCTAACCCTAATCATAGCCCTAACCCTAATCATAGCCCTAATCATAGCCCTAATCATAGCCCTAATCATAATGAAAATGTAATTGCTATAGAATAATTGCTATGTTGCAAAGGTTGGTCTCCCCCAGCGAGTCAGGTCTGTCAGGCTGCTCCTTGTGTTACATTGTTTCAGTCAGAGCCCCCAGGGCAGGGAATAGAAAGGGACAGACACTGCTTCTAATAGCAATTATATATACAAATAAGTAAAAAAAAATCACTGCAAATTTGTAATAAATGTATATTGAAAAGTTGCTTAGAATTAGGTTTTCATTTATTAGGTAAAAAATTATGTTTTGGGTTGACTTGTCCTTTAACAGCATATCAATGGGGCCCTTGGTCGAGCAGGTATAGCATGGGGGCCACACATCTATTTTCTCTTTACACAACATAAAGCTGCACTGTGGCCAAGCAATACTCTGATTTGGGCTCTAGAACATTCTGTACCAGTACCGGGGGCTTCTATACAGAAAAGTCCAGTTCCACTCACCTCGTCGTACATGAACTGCAGGGTGAGAGCCGACTTGCCCACCCCCCCGCTGCCCACCATTATCACTTTGTGCAGCACCAGGGAGCTCTGGTTCTTATTCTTGTTAGCAGCCATGGTTCCGAGGGTCCGTCTCCTCCCTGATGGTCAGTGTCCGGCTGTTAGAGACAAACGGGGCGTTATCCTCTGCTCCATTCATTTATACAGAGCCCAATAGTGTGTGTGCAGTATGGCCCCTCCCACCCATATGTATAAATACAAATATACAGAGAGGGAATGTTCTGGGCACACAATAAGCTGTACCCCCATACTGTACTGTCTAAGGGAAACACTATGGCACCCCCTACCCATATGTATAAATACAAATATACAGAGAAGGAATGTTCTGGGCACACAATAAGCTGTACCCCCATACTGTACTGTCTAAGGGAAACACTATGGCACCCCCTACCCATATGTATAAATACAAATATACAGAGAAGGGAATGTTCTGGGCACACAATAAGCTGTACCCCCATACTGTACTGTCTAAGGGAAACACTATGGCACCCCTACCCATATGTATAAATACAAATATACAGAGAGGGAATGTTCTGGGCACACAATAAGCTGTACCCCATACTGTACTGTCTAAGGGAAACACTATGGCACCCCCTACCCATATGTATAAATACAAATATACAGAGAAGGAATGTTCTGGGCACACAATAAGCTGTACCCCCATACTGTACTGTCTAAGGGAAACACTATGGCACCCCCTACCCATATGTATAAATACAAATATACAGAGAGGGAATGTTCTGGGCACACAATAAGCTGTACCCCCATACTGTTCTGTCTAAGGGAAACACTATGGCACCCCCTACCCATATGTATAAATACAAATATACAGAGAGGGAATGTTCTGGGCACACAATAAGCTGTACCCCCATACTGTACTGTCTAAGGGAAACACTATGGCACCCCCTACCCATATGTATAAATACAAATATACAGAGAAGGAATGTTCTGGGCACACAATAAGCTGTACCCCCATACTGTACTGTCTAAGGGAAACACTATGGCACCCCCTACCCATATGTATAAATACAAATATACAGAGAAAGAATGTTCTGGGCACACAATAAGCTGTACCCCCATACTGTACTGTCTAAGGGAAACACTATGGCACCCCCTACCCATATGTATAAATACAAATATACAGAGAGGGAATGTTCTGGGCACACAATAAGCTGTACCCCCATACTGTACTGTCTAAGGGAAACACTATGGCACCCCCTACCCATATGTATAAATACAAATATACAGAGAAGGAATGTTCTGGGCACACAATAAGCTGTACCCCCATACTGTACTGTCTAAGGGAAACACTATGGCACCTCCTACCCATATGTATAAATACAAATATACAGAGAGGGAATGTTCTGGGCACACAATAAGCTGTACCCCCATACTGTTCTGTCTAAGGGAAACACTATGGCACCCCCTACCCATATGTATAAATACAAATATACAGAGAGGGAATGTTCTGGGCACACAATAAGCTGTACCCCATACTGTACTGTCTAAGGGAAACACTATGGCACCCCCTACCCATATGTATAAATACAAATATACAGAGAAAGAATGTTCTGGGCACACAATAAGCTGTACCCCCATACTGTACTGTCTAAGGGAAACACTATGGCACCCCCTACCCATATGTATAAATACAAATATACAGAGAGGGAATGTTCTGGGCACACAATAAGCTGTACCCCCATACTGTACTGTCTAAGGGAAACACTATGGCACCCCCTACCCATATGTATAAATACAAATATACAGAGAAGGAATGTTCTGGGCACACAATAAGCTGTACCCCCATACTGTACTGTCTAAGGGAAACACTCCCACTCAGCCAGGGAGACTTATATGGAAACAGTCAGGGGACGGAAGCAAATATAAACATTTCTGGCACATTTAACCCACTGGGAATAACAGCAGGACTCGCACTCCCAGCCAGACCCAATGAAAAGTGAGCTCTCTGCCCAATAACAATTGGATCTGACAGATAGAAGGGAGGGGCCATTAGGTGCTTCTCTGCTTTGAAATGAACGTTTATTGTGACGTAGACAGGAGGTTTGGGAGAATATTTGCAACTGGTCTTCATTTATTTTATTTGCTGAAGTTTGTGAATATTAACAAATCCTTCTGCCACTCAGGCTTGGAATTCTAGCTGCTGCCTGATTGCTATGGATCAGTTACCCTAGTAACCAGGCAGCAGTCAGAATAAAGAGGTGAAAAGGCCTGGAAAGAAATGTAAGCAAATGTAATGTAATGGTAACAACCGGCCGAGAACAACCAGAGCTCAACACTGCAAAGGGGGAACTGGTGATCCAGAAACCACACGAAATCCCTACTGAAAAGCTGCTGAGAAAAGGTTCATCTGTACTGTAAAGGTGTATTTCCCCTTTAAGATATTTGAAAGCTGCAAGGAGTTAGAAGGAGGCAAATAATTCAAACACTATAAAAAATAAATAATGAAGACCAATTGAAAAGCTGTTTAGAACCGGCCATTCTATAACATACTAAAAATTTAACTTAACCCCCCCCCTTATCCCTTAGAAACATATAAGTTGGGAAATAAACTTCCCTAGAGCTGGAATTTCCAGAAAATCTGCGACAAGCACCAAGGTTTTAGGGACAGAAATGAAATGGGAACCCCCGAGCAGCGGAACCCCCAGCCGTAGGACCCCCAGCAGCGGAACCCCCAGCCGTAGGACGCCCAGCAGCGGAACCCCCAGCCGTAGGACCCCCAGCAGCGGAACCCCCAGCCGTAGGACCCCCAGCAGCGGAACCCCAGCCGTAGGACCCCCAGCAGCGGAACCCGCCAGCCGTAGGACCCCAGCAGCGGAACCCCCAGCCGTAGGACCCCCAGCAGCGGAACCCCCAGCCGTAGGACGCCCAGCAGCGGAACCCCCAGCCGTAGGACGCCCAGCAGCGGAACCCCCAGCCGTAGGACGCCCAGCAGCGGAACCCCCACAGCGGAACCCCCAGCCGTAGGACGCCCAGCAGCGGAACCCCCCAGTCGTAGGACCCCCAGCAGCGGAACCCCCAGCCGTAGGACCCCCATCAGCGGAACCCCCCAGTCGTAGGACCCCCAGCAGCGGAACCCCCCAGTCGTAGGACCCCCAGCAGCGGAACCCCCCAGCATTTATAGGGAAAATACAGACGTGCGCAGGAAATGCGACCCTGCGGGGAGCTCACTTCCTGCTATTGTTGTCAGTCCCACAGGAAACTCACATAAACTTCCTGTTGGTGTTTCCTGTCAGAGCAGTGCGCCCAGAACATGCTCCCCCATGCTGCACCGGGAAGGTATAGGGGGAACATACGGACTCCTGCCCAATGCCTACTTACATTCTGTACCAGCTGTCATATAATCATTATGGGAGTATTGAACTGCAAGACCAGCAACAAAGCAGATTTGCATCCAAAGGGTTAATCCTGAGCAGTGACCGCCCCCCCCCCCCGGGTGTCTCCCCACTGTACCCACATTATCAAGGAGCCAAGAAGCGAAAGGCCGAGAGCAAGGCACCCGCTAAAAGAGCTTGCTATGGGGTACGTAGGGGACCCAACACCCCCAGGGGGTCTCAATCAATCCAGGGGTTGTAGAGAGTAATAGTCTGAGACAATTTGCAATTGGTCTTCATTTTTTATTGTTTGCAGATGATCTGAATTTTTGATCAGCAGCTCTGCAGTATCAGCAGCTACCTGGTTGCTACGGTCCAAGTTACCTTAGCAACCAGGGAGTAGTTTGAATGAGAGGCTGGTATATGAATAGGGGAGGGGCTGAATAGGAAAATAAGCTCTAAATAGGTAGAAACAATAGGATTTCTACCTCCTTCTGCCGATTCAGCGCTGAAGGCAGATTTTGGTCAGGCGCCTTCTATGGCTCCCGATCAAAATCTTTTAACCCACCCAATCGGCGAGTCGGCCGATATCAGCAGCCTCCTGCGCCAACTCACCGACTTGCCCTACATGCAGCGAATATCGTACGAAACGAGGTTTTGTATATTAGCGGTGCGTGTATGGCCGGCTTTAGGGAAAGGACACGGCACAACAGAAGGGGCTCCTTCCTACAGGGGCCAATACATGCGGATAGTGCCGGCTGCCATACTGCTAAATGGCCACTACCAAGATAACCCAGCCCCAATGGAACCTATTGTGTAGAGCCAGTCACTTCTCCCACGCCGGGATGGGCCGGGAGCTGAGCGACAGGATGGGAAGGGGCTTCCCGGCACAATGGCCATGATTCAGCCAAAATAGGGAAATAAAGAGACCAAGGGAACGGCCTGCGGTTTCATTTGTTGCCTCTGAAAAACCAGAAACAACCATGGTCCCTATAAGACCCCTGCAGCTGAGCATCCTGCCTTCTGGGCTCGGGCAGAGGGCTCACACTCACCAACAGCAGATCCACAGGAACCAAGGGTTGCAATAACCTCCCATACTGATACAGAGGCTCTCGCTGAACTCAATAGGCCAGACTGCAGCTGAAGCCCAAGGAAAAGAGGTGCATCTGGGGGTCTGTACCAGGCAAGTAGGAATAAAGGGTCTTAGTAACCTGCAGCAATAGGGTCTTTCTACTCTACCTGTGCCCTGTGGTGTCTTGTGGGGGGAATCAGCACTATGGGGGGGTCCCCAACGCTGGGGGGTAAAGCCATATGAGCAGTGAGCCCTAATTCCCATTGAGACTGAGGGTCGCCTGTACGTACTGGGCCGGTGCAAATCCAAGAAGATAAATGATATTTTTGATGCTCAGAGATGAAATGAGATTTTCTGACAATTACTTGGGATGAATGAGCCGGTCCCGGGGCTAATTAAGGAAATGTAATAAGTAAATCAATGGTTTATTGTCAGCTCTAATGGGCACCACAAGTACCCCCCCCCCACCCTGATTTACTGGCACCCCATTGTCTTACTGCCGGCACAGTAATGTCACTCACTTCCACATGGCCTTCATTGTGCTCTGTACACTGGTTGCTAAGGCCACTGCATCTGGCAACCACTGTCCATTCTTGTGTCTACATCTGCTATTCAGAATGCTTGGGAACTGGTAACTATACCAGCTTAGTATGGCAGCATAGGGATTCCCCTGTACTAAGTACAATTCAGCAGGAACAGCCCCCTAAGTTTGCTCATAGCCTGTACAGAGAGATACCATAAAACTATGGCACATAGGGATTCCCCTGTACTAAGCACAATTCAGCAGGAACAGCCCCCTAAGTTTGCCCATAGCCTGTACAGAGAGATACCATAAAACTATGGCACATAGGGATTCCCCTGTTCTAAGCACAATTCAGCAGGAACAGCCCCCTAAGTTTGCCCATAGCCTGTACAGAGAGATACCATAAAACTATGGCACATAGGGATTCCCCTGTACTAAGCACAATTCAGCAGGAACAGCCCCCTAAGTTTGCCCATAGCCTGTACAGAGAGATACTATAAAACTATGGCACATAGGGATTCCCCTGTTCTAAGCACAATTCAGCAGGAACAGCCCCCTAAGGTTGATTTAACACCCTGTACATACACAAGTATTTGCACTGATAAAAAGAGTCCGTTCATTAAAATACTCCCCTGAGAGTGTAACAAATGGGGAAACTACTGAAGTGCTGAGAATCCCCAGTCTGATGTACCCCTATTGCTGTAGCACAGGGAGGAGTCACACAACAACAACACTGGGGGCAATAAATATGGTGCTGACTTATTATAGGAAAGGCGGCAGCAGCATCACAAGGGAGTCACTGGGTCTCATAATTAAAGGCCAAGGGCACAAAAAGCAATAAAAAGTGCCCCATGGGGCAAACACTGCTTCTGTGAGATGTTTCTGTATTGCAGTATGGCACCCCAACGTGTGTCACATGGGGCCGAGTTAACCCCTTCCACTCAATCAGAACAGCAGGGGAGGGACAGAGACTGGCCCAGGGTCTCAGAGACAGATCAAGATTTGCCTGAGAGTAATTATAACAGTAACAATACTCCAGCTTGGGAGTTACTCCTGAACTACAGCTCCCATCACCCCTTTCCCATGCAGGCAGTCAGCTGGGAGTAGGGAATGAGTGACAGGGCTTTAGGGGGATGCTGGGAGTAGGGAATGAGAGGTAAGTAAGTCAGTAGGGGATGCTGGGAGTAGGGAATGAGAGGTAAGTAAGTCAGTAGGGGATGCTGGGAGTAGGGAATGAGAGGTAAGTAAGTCAGTAGGGGATGCTGGGTGTAGGGAATGAGAGGTAAGTAAGTCAGTAGGGGATGCTGGGTGTAGGGAATGAGAGGTAAGTAAGTCAGTAGGGGATGCTGGGTGTAGGGAATGAGAGGTGGGTAAGTCAGTAGGGGATGCTGGTGTAGGAATGAGAGGTGGGTAAGTCAGTAGGGGATGCTGGTAAGTCAGTAGGGGATGCTGGGTAAGTCAGTAGGGGATGCTGGGTAAGTCAGTAGGGGATGCTGGGTAAGTCAGTAGGGGATGCTGGGTAAGTCAGTAGGGGATGCTGGGTAAGTCAGTAGGGGATGCTGGGTAAGTCAGTAGGGGATGCTGGGTAAGTCAGTAGGGGATGCTGGGTAAGTCAGTAGGGGATGCTGGGTAAGTCAGTAGGGGATGCTGGGTAAGTCAGTAGGGGATGCTGGGTAAGTCAGTAGGGGATGCTGGGTAAGTCAGTAGGGGATGCTGGGTAAGTCAGTAGAGGATGCTGGGTAAGTCAGTAGGGGATGCTGGGTAAGTCAGTAGGGGATGCTGGGTAAGTCAGTAGGGGATGCTGGGTAAGTCAGTAGGGGATGCTGGGTAAGTCAGTAGGGGAATGCTGGGTAAGTCAGTAGGGGATGCTGGGTAAGTCAGTAGGGGATGCTGGGTAAGTCAGTAGGGGATGCTGGGTAAGTCACGTAGGGGGATGCTGGGTAACGTCATAGTAGGGGATGCTGGGCAAGTCAGTAGGGGATGCTGGGCAAGTCAGTAGGGGATGCTGGGTAGTCAGTCAGGGATGCTGGGTAAGTCAGTTGGGGATGCTGGGTAAGTCAGTAGGGGATGCTGGGTAAAGGGTGGCATGTCAGTAGGGGATGCTGGGTAAGTCAGTAGAGGATGCTGGGTAAGTCAGTAGAGGATGCTGGGTAAGTCAGTAGAGGATGCTGGGAGTAGGGGACTAGTTCCATTACACGGCTGTGGGGAGAAGCCTATGGACCGGCTGAAGTGAGAGTGAAGATATAAGGGGGTGCCGGTAGAAGCACAAGACAAACGCCGCCCCCCCCCGCCCCACTCACCTCCTGGTCTCCCTTCGCCGCTCCCGGTCCCTCTCTTGCTCCCAGCTCCCCGGGCGCGGCTCCTCCTCCCCCAACTTCCTGCAACCGCTACGGGTCTCGGGCTGGGACATAATTACCAAGCGCGGTACGCTAATGGGCGTGGCTTTGTGTGGCGCCAACGTCCCGCCTCCTCCGGCGCATGCGCACCGCTGTATTCTACTTTCCCTCAACTTGTGTGTGGCTTCCGGTGTTGTGGGACACGGGTAGGGTTGCCAGGTTAGCGGTTTTCCCGCCAAATTGGGCTACTAATTTAATGCCCTGGCGGGTTTCCAAAGTACAACCCCCCAAAGGTGCAGGTTTGGGCTATTTTTTGGAGCCTTAGCGGGTTTGTAGTTTTGAAACTAGCTAACGTTTTTCCCTCCCTAGTGTGCCTGTCCCACTGCATGCTGGGTAATGTAGTTTGTATCTAACAATTAGCCTACAGCAAGGATTTATATAAAACTACAATACCCAGCATGCAATTGGACATAGGCTCAACCTGTCTGTTCTGCAACCTGCTCCCTGCTCTATAGGGAATGTGATTGTACTGTTACTTTCTACTGGGATGTGGGGCAGTTCTACCCCCTGCTCTATAGGGAATGTGATTGTACTGTTACTTTCTACTGGGATGTGGGGCAGTTCTACCCCCTGCTCCCTGCTCTATAGGGTATGTGATTGTACTGTTACTTTCTACTGGGATGTGGGGGTAGTTCTGCAGTTTGTCATTAAGCTATAACTCTCAGGGTATCTCAGGGGCTGCTGGGAGTTGTAGTTCAATGTACCCATATATATATATATCATATCTGGGGTTAATGGAACATTCTGAATCCATTTCTGTAGTGACTTCCCAGCTGGACTGGGCACAGAGGGAATTACCAGCCATCCCAGTAACTGGGCAGTGATTATACGCTTTAATAAGGCAGGTTTCCCCATATATACTTGTATTTTTTTAGAATTTTTTTCATTGCGTATATTGGGCTATTTTTGGGCTACTTACAAAGTGGCTTTTGGCTAGTTTTGGGCTGGTTTTAGAACTGACTTTGGCTAGTTTGGAAAAATAAATCTGGCAACCCTGGACATGGGATATAAGCGGGGGGTTATGGGTATCAGCGATTGCAACCGATCCGAGCTCATGTGGGTGATAATGATTCATTCTTGAAACATTATGAGAGGAATTATACTTAAAAACACATGCATACAAAAACTGCCTAATTTTTCTGAATGCAGATAATAAGCTCTGTATAAACAAAGCCCCCCTTCCCTAAGCTGCTGCTCATTATACAGAGGTTTTGTCTATGGGCTGGTCATTTCTTTTATTTCCTACATCTCTGCTGATGGGGATCTCTTACTTAATCAACAGGCGTTTGTGTTGTACAAGGGGGTGGAGAAAAAAAATTCCTCTAACTAAAGGGGAACTAACGCTTTAGGAATAGTCATTTAATAGAGCAATTTCATTGGCTCACCTTTGAGTGCTGTGAATCTGTATGTAGAGGCTTATTTATAGATTCCCAGCAGCATCTAGAGATCTGTATTGATCACTTTCTGGCTTTGGCTTATTAGGTTGGCCTAATGAACAAATAGCTACTACTTTCCCAGACTGGAACAAACTATGGAGAATAATAATTTGAGGTCCCCAACCAAGCCCCTCCCCCCACTGACCGTGGGAAAGAGAGCAGCCTAGGAGCATGGGAAGAGAGTCAGAGCTGGGCAGAAGCATGGGATCTTTAAGAGGTTCCCCAAATAGATTTGTGCCCATCTCAGAGAGATTCCCAGCATCCTTTGCTATAGCATCAAACATCTAGATATGCAGGGAGTTGAGTTTCACAACATCTCAGGAGCCAAGGCTAGTGAAACATGGTTGCAGTCAATTGCTGTTAATTCAGTTTCTCTTGAATTTACAGTGAGAAAAGGGAAGGAAACTTTATAATTGCAGAACCGGAAGCTGCCGCTGGGCTCCTATTGCACAGCTGTTACAGATGATCACACTCAGCCAGGTAATAACCCCCAACAATAAAATTTATTGATTTCCTTAAAATTGTGCAGTAATGTATATTGTACTTACACATGGGACTCGGAGCTGCTATTCTGTTACTCATCACAGGCACCGGGTAGAATGTATCCACAGACTGCAGTGCAACAGTGCCCCCCCATGGTCAGTTTATATTGGGGAAGTACTGCCTGCCCTTAATTCCCATCTAACATCGTAAGTTAGGTTGGAAAAAGACACATGTCCATCAAGTTTAAACTTTATGTATATATATATACAGGTATGTATATATATATATATATATATATACAAACCACGAGGGTTCAGCACTCCTTAGCAAATGGCTAATTGACCCAGGTGCTACCGATTCAAGCAATTTCAATAAAGTCCACAGGTATAGCGGTGCACACTGGGAATCCTTTAAAAATTAGCTTTTATTGAAATATATAAAACTTAATACATGGAGAAATAGGTCAACGTTTCGGCCCCCATCTTGGGCCTTTGTCAAGACCTTAAACATGTAAAAACCATCAAAGCTATAAATAGATAAAAGCACAAACCCACACCCAATGGCACAAGTCATTCCAGTCATGTGTCAAAATTAAAAGAAACCCTGTACCAAGGAGAAAACAATATCAAAAACCATAAGGAGAATTATAATGAGCATACCACTGGCCATAAACTCCCATTTATATTCTGGCCCATCACCTTAAATTATTAAAGATTCTAGGGCCCTTAATTTAAGGTGATGGGCCAGAATATAAATGGGAGTTTATGGCCAGTGGTATGCTCATTATAATTCTCCTTATGGTGTTTGATATTGTTTTCTCCTTGGTACAGGGTTTCTTTTAATTTTGACACATGACTGGAATGACTTGTGCCATTGGGTGTGGGTTTGTGCTTTTATCTATTTATAGCTTTGATGGTTTTTACATGTTTAAGGTCTTGACAAAGGCCCAAGATGGGGGCCGAAACGTTGACCTATTTCTCCATGTATTAAGTTTTATATATTTCAATAAAAGCTAATTTTTAAAGGATTCCCAGTGTGCACCGCTATACCTGTGGACTATATATACACACACACACACACACACACACACAATATATATAACCTGCCAAACTGCTAGCTGATCCAGAGGAAGGAAGAAACCCCATCCGAAGCCTCTCTGGACCCTCTCTAATACAACAATATTAGACCAAAACTGAACAGCATATTCTAGATGGGGCCTTACAAGCGCTCTGTAAAGGGGAAGAATAACCCCCTCCTCCCGTGAATCTATACCCCTTTTAATACAGCTCAATACCCTGTTTGCCCATGCCCCTGCTGCCTGGCATTGCTTGCTACAGCCAAGATTTTTTATCTACAAGGACTCCAAGGTCCATTATGGATTTGCCCAGTGCAGTCCCATTAAGGCTTATAAGTGGGGGCAGATAGTTACCCCCCCAGGTGCATGACTTTACATTTATCCACATTAAATCCCATCTGCCACTTAGCCGCCCAGTTTGCCAATTTGCCCAGACCCTGCTGCAAGGTGCCCCACCCTGGGTGGAACTGACTGGGCTGCAGGGTTCTGTGCCAAACACTGATACATTGCTTATAGTCATTTATGAACAAGTTAAACAAAAGTGGCCCCAGTACGGAACCCTGAGGGACCCCACTGAGAACCTTACAGAGAATGGACCAGTGCCCCCCACCCTCTGTACCCGACTCTGTGCCACTTTCCTACCCACGTGCAAACGACTTCGCTGGCCGAACCGAATCAAATCCATAAAATCATATGACTTTTTATCACGTAAACATGGAAGTTTAATATTTTTCAGCCAGACCCTAAAATAGTGGATTCAGTGCCTCCCTAGTGAGGGATTGTCTAGGGGACTTTATGGTGTATAATAACTGTGACAAGTAGCTGCTACTAAGTAGCTCTCTGTGTCTTCTCCCTTAGACTTCATTCTACTGAATCCTGTATATCTGATGAACGTAAATTATCATACAGATCAATTAGCCAATCAAAATCAAAGGGGAAGGAATTTGAGGAGACAACAAAATCAATCTGTGTTCAGGTAATAGTAAGAGTAAAGGTAAGGTGGGAGCTTAGCCGGGGATCAGGCAGGTTCAGCTTGTAAAATTGCCCCTTGTAGTGGGTCGTGGAAGGGGCAGGTTCTGCACCCATAGCAGCGCCACTTTTATGTTAATGAAATTCCCAGTCAAAGAGAAAAAATTGTGGGTGAGAAGATATTTGATCACAAGTTAATGTTTAGTATGATGTAGAGAGTGCTGTTCTGAGACAGTTTGCAATTGGTCTTCATTTTTTATTATTTGTAGTTTTTTAGTTATTTCATTTTTTTTTCCCGCAGCTCTCCAGTTTGGAATTTCAGCAGTTATCTGGTTGCTAGGGTCCAATTTACCTTAGTAACCAGGGAGTGAATTGAGAGAGAGACTGGTATATGAATAGGAGAGGGACTGAATATAAAGATAAGGAATAAAAAGTAACAATAACAATAAAACTGGAGCCTCACAGAGCAATAGGGTTTGGCTGCCGGGGTCAGTGACCCCCATTTGAAAGCTGCAAAGAGAAGAAGAAGAAGGCAAATAATTCAAAAACTATAAAAAATAAATAACGAAGACCAATTGAAAAGATGCTTAGAAATGACTATTCTATGACCTATTAAGGGTTAACTTAAACTGAATGGTCACATTTACAAATTCACAAATTGACAGGGCACAATGGCCTCCCACAGGCAAACAATCGGGCAAATTCCGCAGCCGAGACCCGATCTGCGATGTCAAATTGCAGCGCAAGTTCCCTCAGCGATCCGCACAGATGTTGAGCCCCAATTCCATTTTTCTGAGCGAATAATTGTGGTTTTGCGGTGTTCAGCGCACTAAAGTCACACAACACAAGGGCTGGGATCCGGCTGAGTGAGAGTCAATATCACAGAAATACCTGTGTGTTTGTACCCAGTGTGGGGGGGTCATTCACTTGTTCTTTCTCTGAATTCCACAGATTTTCCACAGAAACGTCAACATATTTTGCAGTGATTGGGGTTTCTCAGGGCATTATGTTTTGCCTCCTGTAGCGTGGGCACTAATGGGCACAACTGTGGGCACAGATCCTATCTGATCCCCCCCATTGTAAGCAGCAGTCCTGCCCTGCTTTATGGCTGAGATTCTAGCTATCTGTATAACAGAGCATTCTGTCACAGTGGCACAGATCCTATCTGATCCCCCCCCATTGTAAGCAGCAGTCCTGCCCTGCTTTATGGCTGAGATTCTAGCTATCTGTATAACAGAGCATTCTGTCACAGTGGCACAGATCCTATCTGATCCCCCCATTGTAAGCAGCAGTCCTGCCCTGCTTTATGGCTGAGATTCTAGCTATCTGTATAACAGAGCATTCTGTCACAGTGGCAGCAGATCCTATCTGATCCCCCCCCATTGTAAGCAGCAGTCCTGCCCTGCTTTATGGCTGAGATTCTAGCTATCTGTATAACAGAGCATTCTGTCACAGTGGCACAGATCCTATCTGATCCCCCCCCCCCCATTGTAAGCAGCAGTCCTGCCCTGCTTTATGGCTGAGATTCTAGCTATCTGTATAACAGAGCATTCTGTCACAGTGGGCACAGATCCTATCTGATCCCCCCCCCCCCATTGTAAGCAGCAGTCCTGCCCTGCTTTATGGCTGAGATTCTAGCTATCTGTATAACAGAGCATTCTGTCACAGTGGCACAGATCCTATCCCCCCCCATTGTAAGCAGCAGTCCTGCCCTGCTTTATGGCTGAGATTCTAGCTATCTGTATAACAGAGCATTCTGTCACAGTGGCACAGATCCTATCTGATCCCCCCCCATTGTAAGCAGCAGTCCTGCCTGCTTTATGGCTGAGATTCTAGCTATCTGTATAACAGAGCATTCTGTCACAGTGGCACAGATCCTATCTGATCCCCCCCATTGTAAGCAGCAGTCCTGCCCTGCTTTATGGCTGAGATTCTAGCTATCTGTATAACAGAGCATTCTGTCACAGTGGCACAGATCCTATCTGATCCCCCCCCATTGTAAGCAGCAGTCCTGCCCTGCTTTATGGCTGAGATTCTAGCTATCTGTATAACAGAGCATTCTGTCACAGTGGCACAGATCCTATCTGATCCCCCCCCCCATTGTAAGCAGCAGTCCTGCCCTGCTTTATGGCTGAGATTCTAGCTATCTGTATAACAGAGCATTCTGTCACAGTGGCACAGATCCTATCTGATCCCCCCCATTGTAAGCAGCAGTCCTGCCCTGCTTTATGGCTGAGATTCTAGCTATCTGTATAACAGAGCATTCTGTCACAGTGGCACAGATCCTATCTGATCCCCCCCCCATTGTAAGCAGCAGTCCTGCCCTGCTTTATGGCTGAGATTCTAGCTATCTGTATAACAGAGCATTCTGTCACAGTGGCACAGATCCTATCTGATCCCCCCCCCATTGTAAGCAGCAGTCCTGCCCTGCTTTATGGCTGAGATTCTAGCTATCTGTATAACAGAGCATTCTGTCACAGTGGCACAGATCCTATCTGATCCCCCCATTGTAAGCAGCAGTCCTGCCCTGCTTTATGGCTGAGATTCTAGCTATCTGTATAACAGAGCATTCTGTCACAGTGGCACAGATCCTATCTGATCCCCCCATTGTAAGCAGCAGTCCTGCCCTGCTTTATGGCTGAGATTCTAGCTATCTGTATAACAGAGCATTCTGTCACAGTGGCACAGATCCTATCTGATCCCCCCCCCCCATTGTAAGCAGCCTAGTTTAAGCCTAACCCCTGCTGTTCATTTCAGTGCAACATTTTTACCCTCTTGGTATTCTGTGTGTAATAATATTTTAGGACAACTTACGGCTGATTTTGTTGTTTATCAAAATATTTAGCTTTTTTCTTCATTCTGCAGCTCAACCCTCTGCAATGTATTACCCTGTCTAATTGCCCCAGTGCTTTCTGGTTGCCGGTGTGAGTCCTTGGAGCGGGAGAATACAATAAAACACAATGGCAAAAAATGGCAGAACATGTAAATAATGCGCAATAGCAGAGTTGCTTACATTCCCTCATGTGCAGCATTCTTGAGGTTAATGGGGAGGTTCACCTTTTAGTTAACGTTAAGTCTGTTATAGAATGGCCAATTCTAAGCAACTTTTCAAATGGTCTTCGTTATTTATTTCTTATAGTTTTTGAATGATTTGCCTTCTTCTTCTGTTTCTTTGCAGCTTTCAAATGGGGGTCACTGACCCCGGCAGCCAAAACCTATTGCTCTGTGAGGCTCCAGTTTTATTGTTATTGTTACTTTTTATAATTTGTTTTTCTATTCAGCCCCTCTCCTATTCATATACCAGTCACTCATTCAACCCCCTCCCTGGTTTCTAAGTTAATTTGGACCCTAGCAACCAGATAGCTGCTGAAAGGGAATTAACTAAAAAACTATAAATAATAAAGACCAACTGCAAATTGTCTCAGAATCGTTAACTCAAAGGTGAACATCCCCTTTAATCGTCCCATTAACAAAAATCTGTCATTTTTTAGGAAAGCTGCATATCCCTATGTGAAGAAAGGTTCTAAGTGCCCAATAATTAGAACATTTGCCCTGTTGTTTCTAATAGGACCTGGGTAGGACTGGCACATTCTGTAAAGGTGCCCATACACGGGCAGATTTCAGTCGCCAATTCGGGTCCTTTAGGCTGATTGATCTGCCCGTGAATGGGCACCCCCGACGGGCCTACCTTACTGATATCTGGCCTAAAATTGGGCAGGTTTAATCCTCAGTCGGAGCGGGGACCACATTGAATCATTGGTGCAGTCCTTGGTACAACGCTGCCTATTCCCGCCATTGTAATTTGATGATTTGACTCTAGTGCCAAATGATCAAATTAGCCCTATATTGCCCCCCCCCCCCCCCCAAGTGGGCATACTGAGAGAAGATGTTGCAACCTCACCAAACAAGCAGATCTTACCATGTATAAATACATTTAGGGGTATTATTGCCACCTTAAGGGGTATTATTGCCGCCTTTAGGGGCAGTATGGCCGCCTTTAGGGGCAGTATGGCCGCCTTTAGGGGCAGTATGGCCGCCTCTAGGGGCAGTATGGCCGCCTTTAGGGGCAGTATTGCCGCCTCTAGGGGCAGTAAGGTATGACTGGTAATTGATGAGTGTAACCCTGTAGTACCACTGGAGAGCCCAAAGCCTGGCGTTGGGTGGGCTATGGGATGTTTAAACAGACAGACATTTCCCTGATCCTTACAACCTATAGACTCATGGAATTTCTAAGGGACGGGAAAAGTTCAAATTATAATTCCGGCTGTTTAAAATGTCATCCTCTTCCAAAAACCCACTCTCCTTTGTTCCCCCCTATAATGTTATTTTGTTATAAGCCCTAAAACAGACCCCTGTGTTTGAGTACAAGGGAGTCGCCGGGTCAAGTTTAGAATAACCTTACTAGACAGCTGCCCATTCATCGGCAAAAGAGAGGCTTTGCGAGCACTTCCCAGGCCTCGGCGAGACTACAGAGCTCGCAAAGCGAGACCGCGTTGCCCCAAATCCCCTTATAAATAATCAGCAGCTGCGGGGGCCAATTACAAACCCTTTGTTAGGGAAATCTCACCCCGAGCCTTATGAATTTTCAGAGGCCGATGTGGGAAATGAGGGTTATTTTCCTATTCGTCGGAATTTTACCTCTATGACATCACGGGGCTTTATGCGTCGCCGCGTATCCTTGTATATAGGGAAAGCTTTGCGGCCGACGGCGGAACAATGGCCGCAGTATGGGAAATTACCCAGGCGAGATATTAAGTATGAATCCACTAAACCCTCGAGATTCTGTGGTCAAGAGTCCGGCACTTAAAGCCCCCTCTTTGGAGACCCTCGCGATCACATTGACAAAGTCTTTGTTTCCCTGCGCTGCGCATTAGCATTTTAATAAAGGCTTTTCATGGAATTCCGCCCAAAAAGCTTAAATAAAAAAAATAACTGAAGAGATTTAAGTGCTGCCTTCGGCTTAACAGGGATTTATTCTTGTCTGTTGTCAAAGAGGGGTGTGACCCCCGGGACTGGGAAGAAAGGTGAGGGGGTCCGGCTCACGAGATCCTCATGTTTTCACTGATGTGGGACGAGGCGCTCGGATTGTTTATTTTTCTCAGATGTTAGTCCTCGCTCTGTTATACAGATAGCTAGAATCTCAGCCATAAAGCAGGGCAGGACTGCTGCTTACAATGGGGGGATCAGATAGGATCTGTGCCACTGTGACAGAATGCTCTGTTATACAGATAGCTAGAATCTCAGCCATAAAGCAGGGCAGGACTGCTGCTTACAATGGGGGGATCAGATAGGATCTGTGCCACTGTGACAGAATGCTCTGTTATACAGATAGCTAGAATCTCAGCCATAAAGCAGGGCAGGACTGCTGCTTACAATGGGGGGGATCAGATAGGATCTGTGCCACTGTGACAGAATGCTCTGTTATACAGATAGCTAGAATCTCAGCCATAAAGCAGGGCAGGACTGCTGCTTACAATGGGGGGATCAGATAGGATCTGTGCCACTGTGACAGAATGCTCTGTTATACAGATAGCTAGAATCTCAGCCATAAAGCAGGGCAGGACTGCTGCTTACAATGGGGGGATCAGATAGGATCTGTGCCACTGTGACAGAATGCTCTGTTATACAGATAGCTAGAATCTCAGCCATAAAGCAGGGCAGGACTGCTGCTTACAATGGGGGGATCAGATAGGATCTGTGCCACTGTGACAGAATGCTCTGTTATACAGATAGCTAGAATCTCAGCCATAAAGCAGGGCAGGACTGCTGCTTACAATGGGGGGATCAGATAGGATCTGTGCCACTGTGACAGAATGCTCTGTTATACAGATAGCTAGAATCTCAGCCATAAAGCAGGGCAGGACTGCTGCTTACAATGGGGGGGATCAGATAGGATCTGTGCCACTGTGACAGAATGCTCTGTTATACAGATAGCTAGAATCTCGGCCATAAAGCAGGGCAGGACTGCTGCTTACAATGGGGGGATCAGATAGGATCTGTGCCACTGTGACAGAATGCTCTGTTATACAGATAGCTAGAATCTCAGCCATAAAGCAAGGCAGGACTGCTGCTTACAATGGGGGGGATCAGATAGGATCTGTGCCACTGTGACAGAATGCTCTGTTATACAGATAGCTAGAATCTCAGCCATAAAGCAGGGCAGGACTGCTGCTTACAATGGGGGGATCAGATAGGATCTGTGCCACTGTGACAGAATGCTCTGTTATACAGATAGCTAGAATCTCAGCCATAAAGCAGGGCAGGACTGCTGCTTACAATGGGGGGGGGGATAGGATCTGTGCCACTGTGACAGAATGCTCTGTTATACAGATAGCTAGAATCTCAGCCATAAAGCAGGGCAGGACTGCTGCTTACAATGGGGGGATCAGATAGGATCTGTGCCACTGTGACAGAATGCTCTGTTATACAGATAGCTAGAATCTCAGCCATAAAGCAGGGCAGGACTGCTGCTTACAATGGGGGATCAGATAGGATCTGTGCCACTGTGACAGAATGCTCTGTTATACAGATAGCTAGAATCTCAGCCATAAAGCAGGGCAGGACTGCTGCTTACAATGGGGGGATCAGATAGGATCTGTGCCACTGTGACAGAATGCTCTGTTATACAGATAGCTAGAATCTCAGCCATAAAGCAGGGCAGGACTGCTGCTTACAATGGGGGGATCAGATAGGATCTGTGCCACTGTGACAGAATGCTCTGTTATACAGATAGCTAGAATCTCAGCCATAAAGCAGGGCAGGACTGCTGCTTACAATGGGGGGTCAGATATGAGTATATTGATGATGAATCCTGGGTATGGGATGAAGGCACGGGTGGGGGGGGGGTGGGTTATACTGATGGGGGGCACGGTGGTGACGGGTGAAATGTTGAGCAAACCTATGTAGGAAGCCGCGGGTGCCTGTCGGGGCATGCTGGGAGTTGCACCTGGCTTGTGCTTACCCAGACGTGTTACACGCACAGTCACTAGAGCGTGGATCCACTCGCAGTCGCAGGCACAGAACCTGCCCCATTGTGCTCACAGGAACTTGCCGGGGGTAAATGTGCCATGACTGCTATTATCCAGCGGCACATCTGCGGGGGCATTAGCTGCTAATGAGCTGAGAAGGGGCCTTACTGGCAGCGCCGACACAAAGGAACAAATGGAACGCAAGAAAAACAGGATTTTCGTTGTTATTCTCACAATCGGCGCCGATTTGTTCTGAGGCTTCGCTTCCACGTTCCCCCTCGCCCTGCGGTTACGGGTTTATTCTGCGCGGCTGTCACACCTGCAGGGGGCAACTTCTGCACCTTGCCCCAAGGGGGGCATTTACCTCTCACATTAAAGGCCCGATATACTCACATGTTTCAGTACTAGAGCATTGGGGGGGGGGGGGTAACTGTCCCCTCTCTGTATTGTTATGGGGGGGGGGGCAGGTTAGAGATCAAACTCTCTTATATTCATTATATATTGTAATGTTCCCATTGGCTCCCTGTCCTGTGAGTAACGAGCCTGTAACGAGAGAGAGATTGGCTGCTACATTGTTACAGGTAGTCAGAACCAGCAGTGCATGTTAATGCAAGGATCTACTACTATTACTAACCAGAGTTTACTGTATGGCCCCCTTATATATCTATATATAGTGCCCCCCCCTTATATATATATATATAGTGACCCCCCCTTATATATCTATATATAGTGACCCCCCCCCTTATATATTTATATATAGTGACCCCCCCTTAACTGCCCCCCCCCCCAGTGTAACCAATCCCAACTGGGCCAGCCTTTCCCCATAACTGAGCCCATTCCCTTTATCAGCTTAGTCGCTCTTCCCTGTACTTTCTCTATTTCATTACTGCCCCCCCTTATATATTTTATATAGTGACCCCCCTTAACTGCCCCCCCCCCAGTGTAACCAATCCCAACTGGGCCAGCCTTTCCCCATAACTGAGCCCATTCCCTTATCAGCTTAGTCGCTCTTCCCTGTACTTTCTCTATTTCATTACTGCCCCCCCTTATATATTTATATATAGTGACCCCCCCTTAACTGCCCCCCCCCCAGTGTAACCAATCCCAACTGGGCCAGCCTTTCCCCATAACTGAGCCCATTCCCTTATCAGCTTAGTCGCTCTTCCCTGTACTTTCTCTATTTCATTACTGCCCCCCCCTTATATATTTATATATAGTGATCCCCCCCTTAACTGCCCCCCCCCCCCCAGTGTAACCAATCCCAACTGGGCCAGCCTTTCCCCATAACTGAGCCCATTCCCTTTATCAGCTTAGTCGCTCTTCCCTGTACTTTCTCTATTTCATTACTGCCCCCCCTTATATATTTATATATAGTGACCCCCCCTTAACTGCCCCCCCCCCCCCAGTGTAACCAATCCCAACTGGGCCAGCCTTTCCCCATAACTGAGCCCATTCCCTTTATCAGCTTAGTCGCTCTTCCCTGTACTTTCTCTATTTCATTACTGCCCCCCCTTATATATTTATATATAGTGACCCCCCCCCCTTAACTGCCCCCCCCCCAGTGTAACCAATCCCAACTGGGCCAGCCTTTCCCCATAACTGAGCCCATTCCCTTTATCAGCTTAGTCGCTCTTCCCTGTACTTTCTCTATTTCATTACTGCCCCCCCTTATATATTTATATATAGTGACCCCCCCTGTAACTGCCCCTTCCCCAGTGTAACCAATCCCAACTGGGCCAGCCTTTCCCCATAACTGAGCCCATTCCCTTTATCAGCTTAGTCGCTCTTCCCTGTACTTTCTCTATTTCATTACTGCCCCCCCTTATATATTTATATATAGTGATCCTACCCCCCCGGGCCACACAAACCCACCATGGGGCACATTCAGAGCTTAGTGGGGGGCACACACGCTGCCCCAATGAATACCCAGAACAAAGCGCTGCTCTTGGCTTGAATGGGCCCTTCAGGCGAATCAGTTGGGCGACTGATCCCCAAAGCTGGGGGGGGACAATAGGGCAGCGGTCTCGGTGCGGAGTTATCTCTTAATTTGGCCTGGGCAGGCTGTCTCGCCCGCGCTCTCCTCCCCAGCCACCCTCGGCGAGAGCGCTCAAGCTGAAAGCAGCGACATGGCAGCTGAGCAAGGGGCCCGAATGCGCTTTCCCCCCTCGAGAGAACAAGGGGGATGTTTGTGCGACGCTCACAATGGGGGGAAATCAAACAAGTTCCCAGAGAAAAGAAACCCAATCCGCGTGTAATACATACATGTGTCACCTGCTGAATGTTAAACACACATGTGGGGGCTACACGGGGGGCAACTGGGGCTGAAAGTGTGTGCCTTTTATTTCCCCTTAAACTCCCAGTCGCCAGCGGCTATATGAGATACATCTCACTTGTGGCATTCATCTGTCTGGTTGCTAGCTTCCCCTGCCCCCGGCAACCAGCCACTTGTCTAACTGGCAGGATGAAGAGTAGATTTAAGAGTAGGAGCACAGGGAATATTGAAAGTGAATTTGAGCCAAATAATGAAGCAAATGAAATGTTGAACTCTTCGCCGCTTGTTCTGACTCCTGAAACAATGTAGTAGAAGTCGGATCTCCTGCTGCCAAGACTCCGGCTCCCTCATTGCCTTGTATGTGCAGCCATAGAACAGACAGCAAGGTCTGCTGGGAATTGTAGTCTTGACTGGATTGGCTTTTGCTGTCAGAGTTCCCCTTTATCTTGCCTTACATTATGTTTACTCTTTGTTTGCAGGAGTCATCGGTGTAACAAAATGGGGTATCTATGTGTAATGTTATTGGACTACAACTCCCACAATGCCATGAACTACCATAAGCAGAAACCTACAGAAACTGCAGATTCTTTATCTCCTTATATAGAAACCTACAATGTCCTGCTTGTGGGCTGCGCTCCTCCCACCATCTATGGGTCCTGCAGCAGGTCCGGTTGCCTCCAGGGAAACTGCTACCCAGCGGGTTGGGGGTAGGATTTCCGGATACGGGTATAGAGGGTCGGGTCCTATTTTATATTATATTATCTACACATAGATAGTTCACTCTTAATATGATGTAGAGAGTAATATTCTAGGATAATTTGCAGTTGGTCTTCATTTTTTATTTGTATTTCAGTTTTTACTCAGCAGCTATTTGGTTGCTAGGATTCAGATTACCTTAGTAACCAGGGTGTGGCTTGACGGAAAGGCTAATGTATTAATAGGGGAGGGGCTAAATAGAAAGATAAGGAATAAAAAGTAACAATAACAATAAAACTGGAGCCTCACAGAGCAATAGGTTTTGGCTGCCGGGGTCAGTGACCCCCATTTGAAAGCTGCAAAGAGGCAGAAGAGGAAGGGAAATAATTTAAAAACTAGAAAAAATAAACAATGAAGACCAATGGAAATGGAACCGTTAACTTAAAGGTGAGCTCCCCCTAATGGCCCCACATGGAAACTGCAGCCTCACAGGAACAAGGGCAATGGCAGCTCCGTGGCCCTGAGGTTGGCTGTGGGTGGGAATGTGGGTGACACTCAGCACCCCAATACTCCGGGGGGTACAGTTGGGCACATATAGCGCCACCTACAGAAAAGAGCCGCCATTGCTACACAGTCAGCGCCAGGGATCTGTTACATTAGACAATGATATTATAATGGGGGCTAATTATTTTAGGGATGCACCCACTTTTTTGGGTTTGGCCGAACCCCGCCCCCCGATGGGTGCTAATTAGCATATGCTAATTTATGCTAATTCGGATCCGGTTTGCCCGGGACCGTGGATTCAGCCGAAACGGAATCTTTAAAAAAAAAAGTCTGGATTCGGCCCAATCCCAAACCGAATCCGGGATTTGGTGCACCCTAAATTATTTATAGTTACCCCCCCCCCATACCCAGCAGGGTGGGGCCCTTGTTTTCCCAGCAGGCATTGCGCGGGGGCGTTTCTATTTCCTAAATATATCAAAGCTTTTCTGACAAAGTTAATCCCGTGACAAAGAGAGGGGTCCGGTCCCTCAGCTCCGGCACTAAAGCAGTTAATTGCCCCCCATAATAGGGAGACCCCCCCCGGCACCCCCACAGTATCGGTACCTTCCCCTCCATTAGAGAAAAGCCATTGGCCGAGGGGCCATTCTCATACCGGGGCCCCGGTGCCACCGAGCGCCTCATGGTTTTGTCCCAGTGTTTGACCCCTTCCCTACATACCCCTTCCCTACATACCCCTCCCTACATACCCTTCCCTACATACTCCCTTCCCTACATACCCCCTACATACCCCTTCCCTACATACCCCTTCCCTACATACCCCTTCCCTACATACCCTTCCCTACATACCCTTCCCTACATACCCTATCCTACATACCCCATCCCTACATACCCCTATCTACATACCCCTTCCCTACATACCCTCTTCCCTACATACCCCTATCTACATACCCTTCCCTACATACCCTATCTACATACCCTTCCCTACATACCCCTATCTACATACCCCTTCCCTACATACCTCTTCCCTACATACCCCTTCCCTACATACCTCTTCCCTACATACCCCTTCCCTACATACCTTCTTCCCTACATACCCTTCCATCTACATACCCCTACCTTACATTACCCTACCTACCCCTTCCCTACATACCCCTTACCCACATACCCCTTACCCACATACCCCCTTCCCTAACTACCCCTTCCTACATACCCCTTCCCTACATACCCCTTCCCTACATACCCCTTTCTACATACCCCTTCCCTACATACCCCTTCCCTTACATCCCCTTCCTACATACCCCTTCCCTACATACCCCTTCCCTACATACCCTTCCCTACATACCCCTACATACCCCTTTCCCTACATACCCCTTCCCTACATACCCCTTCTACATACCCCTTCCACATACCCCTTCCTACATACCCCTTCCCTACATACCCCTATCTACATACCCCTCCCTACATACCTCTTCCTACATACCCCTATCTACATACCCCTTCCCTACATACCCCTATCTACATACCCCTTCCCTACAACCTCTTCCCTACATACCCCTTCCCTACATACCTCTTCCCTACATACCCCTTCCATCTACATACCCCTTCCCTACATACCCCTTCCCTACATACCCCTATCTACATACCCCTTCCCTACATACCCCTTCCCTACATACCCCTTCTACATACCCCCCTATCCCTACATACCCCTTCCCTACATACCCCTTCCCTACATACCCCTTCCCTACATACCCCTTCCCTACATACCCCTTCCCTACATACCCCTATCTACATACCCATTCCCTACATACCCCTATCTACATACCCCTTCCCTACATACCTCTTCCCTACATACCCCTATCTACATACCCCTTACCCACATACCCCTTACCCACATACCCCTTACCCACATACCCCTTACCCACATACCCCTTCCCTACATACCCCTTCCCTACATACCCCTTCCCTACATACCCCTTCCCTACATACCCCTTACCCACATACCCCTTACCCACATACCCCTCCTACATACCCCTTCCCACATACCCCTTCCCTACATACCCCTTCCCTACATACCCCTTACCCACATACCCCTTACCCACATACCCCTTACCCACATACCCCTTCCCTACATACCCCTTACCCACATACCCCTTACCCACATACCCCTTACCCACATTACCCCTTACCCACATACCCCTTCCCTACATACCCCTTCCCTACATACCCCTTACCCACATACCCCTTACCCACATACCCCTTCCCTACATACCCTACCCATACCCTTCCCTACATACCCCTTCCCTACATACCCCTTCCCTACATACCCCTATCTACATACCCCTTCCCTACATACCCCTCCCCATCGCAGGGCAGGGCATCGCAGGAGCCCCGAGATTTAATCCCAATTATTTATATAAACAGATTCCTCTGCGCTCGGTGTCATTCTGCCTTTAGCGTCTCTTATTGGTCAATTTATTTAAAAGTAATAGTTGCACTACAGTGCCACCTAGTGTTCAACTTGTGGCACTGCCCCCTTCATATAATGTAAATATTCCCTGTATAACTCAGCCTGCAGCTTTGTGCCTTTATATGGGCACAGAACCCCTCAGTGACTGCTAATATCCTTATCATTTACAGTAGGGGGTACATTATCCCTTATAATACATGAGTGATACTCAGAGTTCCCTGTATAACTCAGCCTGCAGCCTTGTGCCTTTATATGGGGGGCACAGAACCCCTCAGTGACTGCTATATCCTTATCATTTACAGTAGGGGTACATTATCCCTTATAATACATGAGTGATACTCAGAGTTCCCTGTAACTCAGCCTGCAGCCTTGTGCCTTTATATGGGGGCACAGAACCCCTCAGTGGACTGCTAATTTCCTTATCATTTACAGTAGGGGGTACATTATCCCTTATAATACATGAGTGATACTCAGAGTTCCCTGTATAACTCAGCCTGCAGCCTTGTGCCTTTATATGGGGGGCACAGAAACCCTCAGTGACTGCTAATATCCTTATCAATTACAGTAGGGGGTACATTATCCCTTATAATACATGAGTGATACTCAGAGTTCCTGTATAACTCAGCCTGCAGCCTTGTGCCTTTTATGGGGGGCACAGAACCCCTCAGTGACTGCTAATATCCTTATCATTTACAGTAGGGGGTACATTATCCTTATAATACATGAGTGATACTCAGAGTTCCCTGTATACTTCAGCCTCAGCCTTGTCCTTTATATGGGGGCACAGAACCCCTCAGTGGACTGCTATATCCTTATCATTTACAGTAGGGGGTAACATTATCCCTTATATACATGAGTGATACTCAGAGTTCCCCTGTATAACTCAGCCTGCAGCCTTGTGCCTTTATATGGGGGGCACAGAACCCCTCAGTGACTGCTAATATCCTTATCATCATAGGGTAACCAAAGTAAGGGGGTACCAGTCCCCAGCCTGCAGCCTTGTGCCTTTATATGGGGGGCACAGAACCCTCAGTGACTGCTAATATCCTTATCATTTACAGTAGGGGGTACATTATCCCTTATAATACATGAGTGATACTCAGAGTTCCCTGTATAACTCAGCCTGCAGCCTTGTGCCTTTATATGGGGGGCACAGAACCCCTCAGTGACTGCTAATATCCTTATCATTTACAGTAGGGGGTACATTATCCCTTATAATACATGAGTGATACTCAGAGTTCCCTGTATAACTCAGCCTGCAGCCTTGTGCCTTTATATGGGCACAGAACCCCTCAGTGACTGCTAATATCCTTATCATTTACAGTAGGGGGTACATTATCCCGTATAATACATGTGATAGTTAATAAGGGGATTGTGGGTACTGATTGCCTTTATTTTCCCACAGTGCAATGCTCTTGGGCATTATTACAAGTTGCCCCTGTGCAGTTGGCGCGGGTCACGCTAATTGCCCCCGGGGGGCATGGGAAGTGGGTGTGAGCGGAATTTGCATAATAATGAAAAGTTAACGAAGACAAAAAGACAAATTTGCAGATAAATCTCGTTTTCTGACAGAGAATCGTTAGTAAATAGCAATATGGCAGATTATTGGGTTACTGGCGGTTCTTCCCAATACCCCCCCTGGCAGTTATACCCCCCAGCGCCCACATTCCCAGGCTCGGGGGAACCATATCCTGTTGGGGTCGCAGGAAGCTGACCCGGGGGTTGAACCCTTGTCCCTTGCGTCACGGTCCAATTTATCGGCCAATCAGGGCTCCCGCTGAGCCAGCGCTTCCCCCGGGGAGAGGTCACTTCCCTAAGTAGGTGGAATTTACAATCAAAAGTGAGAGGCAGAGAAAAGAATATAAATTTGCACTTGTATACCTGCCCCGGGGCATGATTAATTGCCCCTGCCCCTCCCCTCTGGGGTCTAATACTAATATTAATGCGCCTGTGCAGCAAATGGCAGGACAGGGCTCTGATCTGTCCATAAAGGGACTGTTCCCTATTGTCATATCCCACAATGCATTGTCCCTTATCCTCCACACACCCCGGGGCCATTAGGATTCACTTACCCGGGGGGGGGGGGGTTCCTGCCTGACCATGGGAAAGAGAGCAGCCCAGGAGCAGGAAGTACAGAGAATCAGAACTCTGTACCTGGGTAAGTACTGGGGGGAGATTGGATTCACTTACCCAGGGGGAGGTTCCTGCCTGACCATGGGAAAGAGAGCAGCCCAGGAGCAGGAAGTACAGAGAATCAGAGCTCTGTACCTGGGTAAGTACTGGGGGGGAGATTGGATTCACTTACCCAGGGGGAGGTTCCTGCCTGACCATGGGAAAGAGAGCAGCCCAGAGCAGGAAGTACAGAGAATCAGAGCTCTGTACCTGGTAAGTACTGGGGGGAGATTGGATTCACTTACCCAGGGGGAGGTTCCTGCCTGACCATGGGAAAAGAGAGCAGCCCAGGAGCAGGAAGTACAGAGAATCAGAGCTCTGTACCTGGTAAGTACTGGGGGGGAGATTGGATTCACTTACCCAGGGGGAGGTTCCTGCCTGACCATGGGAAAGAGAGCAGCCCAGGAGCAGGAGTACAAGAGAATCAGAGCTCTGGTACCTGGTAAGTACTGGGGGGAGATTGGATTCACTTACCCAGGGGGAGGTTCCTGCCTGACATGGAAAGAGAGCAGCCCAGGAGCAGGAAGTACAGAGAATCAGAGCTCTGTACCTGGGTAAGTACTGGGGGGAGATTGGATTCACTTACCCAGGGGAGGTTCCTGCCTGACCATGGGAAAGAGAGCAGCCCAGGAGCAGGAAGTACAGAGAATCAGAGCTCTGTACCTGGTAAGTACTGGGGGGAGATTGGATTCACTTACCCAGGGGGAGGTTCCTGCCTGACCATGGAAGAGAGCAGCCCAGAGCAGGAAGTACAGAGAATCAGAGCTCTTGTACCTGGGTAAGTTACTGGGGGAGATTGGATTCACTTACCCAGGGGGAGGTTCCTGTCTGACCATGGGAAAGAGAGCAGCCCAGGAGCAGGAAGTACAGAGAATCAGAGCTCTGTACCTGGGTAAGTACTGGGGGGAGATTGGATTCACTTACCCAGGGGGGGGATCCTGCCTGACCATGGGAAAGAGAGCAGCAAGGGGCAGATACAGAGCAGGGCACAGGGGTGGCAGGCAGCAGTATCAATCAGAAGGACCAGGGGGGAGGGAGTTGGCACTGAGGATCTGTAGGGGCAGAATACGGTGACCCCAGAATTGCACATAGGGAGTAATAAGACTCTCAGGGGCCCCTATTGTATCTATGCAGCTCCCCAACATATTAACGCACAACATCTGGAAGTCACATGGATAAGGAGGGGCAAATTGTATGGAATTTGCCCTTGTGCCAACATGGCTCTCACTGGGGCAGTAAAGTGCAACCCCTCCTGAACTGAGGTAGAATAAGTCCCAATCAGTAGAGACTTTATATCAAAGTGTAAGCTCTTGGGCACAGCGACAGACTTGGCTTGTAAATCCAATCTGTGAGTAAAAGAGGAGCTGCTCCTGTGCCCAGTACCTCCCTGCTGCCAACCGTAACCCCCTGGCGCTGCCACGTAGGGCAAACCCAATGCCCAGGGCAATACCTGGATTCCTATCTGCCACCTTTGGCCGTGGGGCCCTCAGCTACTCAGTGCCACCGGGACTTCTGGGCGGAGAACCCAGTGACTCCCAGAGGGGTGGGCAAGGGAGCCAATCATTTACTGTGGGGGAGGGGCCTCAATTATCCTGTTCCTACAACTCCCAGCAGCCTCTGTAAGTGCAGGGGAAACACCCCGTGTTTGTAGCGCCATGTTGGGCCCTCAGGCGGAAGTTTCATGATCGCGCCCCACTTGTGCGGAGAGCACAATCCCAGTTCAGTGTGGAAAACTGTCTTTTAGACATCTCCAGCGTCACATGAGAGTGTTTAGTGCTGAGTAGCTGGGGGCACTCGCTGGCGCCCTCTCTCTACAGGGGATTCTCTGTCTTTGGGACCCCGGGAGTAGTTTGTGTGGCTCCGCACTGCCCCCTGGTGTCCGACTGCGAGACATGAGAGTAACTGCCACTCACATGTTATACGATCCATAGTGACAGTTACACATAACTATAAACCCAGTGAGAATGAGGGATGAATGGGTATTGGGGAGTTGTATCAGGAGTCAGAACCAGCAGTGCAGGGAAGGGAAAGGGACAGACACAGTGACAGTTACACATAACTATAAACCCAGTGAGAATGAGGGATGAATGGGTATTGGGGAGTTGTATCAGGAGTCAGAACCAGCAGTGCAGGGAAGGGAAAGGGACAGACACAGTGACAGTTACACATAACTATAAACCCAGTGAGAATGAGGGAATGAATGGGTATTGGGGAGTTGTATCAGGAGTCAGAACCAGCAGTGCAGGGAAGGGAAAGGGACAGACACAGTGAACAGTTACACATAACTATAACCCAGTGAGGAATGAGGGATGAATGGGGTATTGGGGAGTTTGATCAGGAGTCAGAACCAGCAGTGCAGGGAAGGGAAAGGGACAGACACGTGACAGTTACACATAACTATAACCAGTGAGAATGAGGATGAATGGGTATTGGGAGTTGTATCAGAGTCAGAACCAGCAGTGCAGGGAAGGGAAAGGACAGACACAGTGACAGTTACACATAACTATAAACCCAGAGAGAATGAGGGATGAATGGATATTGGGGAGTTGTATCAGGAGTCAGAACCAGCAGTGCAGGGAAGGGAAAGGGACAGACACAGTGACAGTTACACATAACTATAAACCCAGTGAGAATGGGATGAATGGGTATTGGGGAGTTGTATCAGGAGTCAGAACCAGCAGTGCAGGGAAGGAAAGGGACAGACACAGTGACAGTTACACATAACTATAAAACCAGTGAGATGGTGGATGAATTGGTATTGGGAGTTGTGTTCAGGAGTCAGAACCAGCAGTGCAGGGAAGGGAAAGGGAACAGACACGTGACAGTTACACATAATATAAACCTGTAAATGAGGGATGATGGATATTGGGAGTGTATCAGGAGTCAGAACCAGCAGTGCAGGGAAGGGAAAGGGACAGACACAGTGACAGTTACACATAACTATAAACCCAGTGAGAATGAGGGATGAATGGATATTGGGGAGTTGTATCAGGAGTCAGAACCAGCAGTGCAGGGAAGGGAAAGGGACAGACACAGTGACAGTTACACATAACTATAAACCCAGTGAGAATGAGGGATGAATGGGTATAGGGGAGTTGTATCAGGAGTCAGAACCAGCAGTGCAGGGAAGGGAATGAGGAATGAATGGATATTGGGGTGGAGGAATATAGTTATGGAAGGTTAATTTCCCTTTAGTGACCAGCAGGGGGCAGTGCAGGACAACGTTCCTGAAGGAAGGAATTGTGAAAGGAGAGGAAACATTTGCAGACATTTGGCCCAATGACCCCCCCCCCCCCCCCCACAGACACAGGGAGTTGTTCCTTTCCCTCTATAATAACATCCACATGTTCCCCTCCCCCCGCAGGTACTAATGTGTGAAGCCCCCAGGATGCCAACAGTACAGGAGTCTGAACAACAAAAGGCAGCACTTCCCTCGCACATTTACCCCAATTAGTGCCTCTGCCTCTTGTGTTATCACCAGTGTGTGAAGGTCTGGGGGGGGTGAGCCTCGTCCCTTGGGGCCTCTATTTGTGTATTAACAGCCCCGTGGCCCTAAAGGTGAAAGTGCAGGAACCACTGGGTTTGGGTTCAGCAGCTATTGGTTCTCATTGGTACAGAGAGACAGTAGGGCAAGATGGGGACAGTAGGGCAAGATGGGGACAGTAGGGCAAGATGGGGACAGTAGGGCAAGATGGAGACAGTAGGGCAAGATGGAGACAGTAGGGCAAGATGGAGACAGTAGGGCAAGATGGAGACAGTAGGGCAAGATGGGGACAGTAGGGCAAGATGGGACAGTAGGGCAAGATGGAGACAGTAGGCAAGATGGAGACAGTAGGGCAAGATGGGGACAGTAGGCAAGATGGAGACAGTAGGGCAAGATGGGGACAGTCAGGGGCAAGATGGAGACAGTAGGCAAGATGGGGACAGTAGGGCAAGATGGAGACAGTAGGGCAAGATGGAGACAGTAGGCAAGATGGAGACAGTAGGGCAAGATGGAGACAGTAGGGCAAGATGGAGACAGTAGGGCAAGATGGAGACAGTAGGGCAAGATGGGACAGTAGGGCAAGATCGAGACAGTAGGCAAGATGGAGACAGTAGGGCAAGATGGAGACAGTAAGAACAAGATGGAGACAGTAGGGGCAAGATCGAGACAGTAAGGGCAAGATCGAGACAGTAGGGCAAGATGGAGGCAGTAGGGCAAGATGGAGACAGTAGGGCAAGATGGAGACAGTAGAACAAGATGGAGACAGTAGGGCAAGATCGAGACAGTAGGGCAGATGGAGGCAGTAGGGCAAGATGGAACAGTAGGGCAAGATGGAGACAGTAGAGCAAGATGGAGACAGTAGAACAAGATGGAGACAGTAGGGCAAGATGGAGACAGTAGGACAAGATGGAGACCAGTAGGGCAAGATGGAGACAGTAGGGCAAGATGGGGACCAGTAGGGCAAGATGGAGACAGTAGGGCAAAATGAGACAGTAGGGCAAGATGGAGACAGTAGGGCAAGATGGGAGACAGTAGGGCAAGATGAACAGCTAGGGCAGATGGAGGCAGTAGGGCAGATGGAGACAGTAGGGCAAGATGGAGACAGTAGAACAAGATGGAGACAGTAGGGCAAGATGGAGACAAGTAGGGCAGATGGAGACAGTAGGGCAAGATGGGAGACAGTAGGAAGATGGAGACAGTAGGGCAAGATGGGGACAGTAGGCAGATGGAGACAGTAGGGCAAGGATGGGGACAGTAGGGCAAGATGGAGACAGTAGGGCAAGATGGAGACAGTAGGGCAAGATGGAGAAAGTAGGGCAAGATGGGGACAGTAGGGCAAGATGGGACAGTAGGGATGGGACAGTAGGGCAAGATGGGGAAAGTAAAGGAAGAGGAGACAGTAGGGCAAGATGGAACAGTAGGGCAAGATGGAGGCAGATAGGGGCAAGATGGGGACAGTTAGGCAAGATGGGAAAGTAAAGGAAGAGGAGACAGTAGGCAAGATGGAGACAGTAGGGCAAGATGGACGTAGACAAAGATGGGAGACAGTAGGGCAAGATGGCAAGATGGGGATAGTAGGGCGAAGATGGAGACAGTAGGGCAAGATGGAGACAGTGGACAAGAGGAGAGAGTAGGGCAAGATGGAGGCAGTAGGGCAAGATGAAGGCAGTAGGCAAGATGGAGGCAGTAGGGCAAAGATGGAGACAGTAGGCAAGATGGGGACAGTAGGACAAGATTGGAGCATAGGGGGCAAATGGAGACAGTAGGCAGATGGGGACAGTAGGGCAAGATGGGACAGTAGGGCAGATGGAGACAGTAGGCAAGATGGAGGCAGTAGGGCAAGATGCGGGACAGCTAGGCAAGATGGAGACAGTAGGGCAAGATGGGGACAGTAGGCAAGATGGAGACAGTAGGGCAAGATGGGACACAGTAGGGCAAGATGGAGACAGTAGGGCAAGATGGACAGTAGGGCAAGTGGGGACAGTAGGGCAAGATGGAGACAGTAGGGCAAGATGGAGCAGTAGGGCAAGATGGGGACAGTAGGGCAAGATGGAGACAGTAGGGCAAGATGGAGACAGTAGGGCAAGATGGGGACAGTAGGGCAAGATGGAGACAGTAGGGCAGATGGGGACAGTAGGGCAAGATGAGACAGTAGGGCAAGATGGAGACAGTAGGGCAAGATGGAGACAGAGGGCAAGATGGAGACAGTAGGGCAAGATGGAGACAGTAGGGCAAGATGGGACGTAGGGCAAGATGAGGACAGTGGGCAAGATGGGAGACAGTAGGGCAAGATGGGGAGACCAGTAGGGGCAAGAATGAGACAGTAGAAAAGATGGAACGCAGTAGGCCAAGATGGAGACAGTAGGGCAAGATGGAGACAGTAGGGCAAGATGGAGACAGTAGAACAAGATGGAGACAGTAGGGCAAGATCGGAGACAGTAGGGCAAGATGGAGACAGTAGGGCAAGATGGAGACAGTAGGGCAAGATGGAGACAGTAGGCAAGATGGAGAGATGGAGACAGTAAACAAGATTGGAGACCATAGGCTAAGGATGGAGACAGTAGACAAGATGGAGACAGTAGGTGGCGCAAGATGGAGACCAGTAGGCAAGATGGGACCAGTAGGGCAAAGATGGAGACAGTAGGGCAAAATGGGAGACAGTAGGGGCAAGATGGAGACAACAGTAGGGCAAGATGGAAGGCAGTAGGGCAAGATGGAGGACAGTAGGGCAAGATGAGACAGTTAGAACAAGATGGAGACAGTAGGGCAAGATGGAGACGATAGGGCAAGATGGAGACGCTTAGGGCCAAGATGGACGACATAGGGCAAGGATGGAGGACAGTAGGGCAAAGATGGAGACAGTAGGCAAGGATGGGACAGTAGGGCAAGATGGAGACAGTAGGGCAAATGGGACAGTAGGACAAGATGGAGACAGGGTGAGGCAAGATGGAGACAGAGGGCAAGATGAAGGAAAGTTAGGGCAGATGGCACAGTAGGGCAAGATGGGACAGTAGGGCAAGATGGGCGACAGTAGGGCAAGATGGGAAAGTAAAGGTAAGAGGGAGACAGTAGGCAAGATGGAGACAGTAGGCAATGGATGAGGCAGTAGGGCAAGATGGGCGACAGTAGGGGCAAGATGGAAAAGTAAAGGAATGAGGAGGACAGTTAGGCAAGATGGAGACAGGTAGGGCAAGATGGAGACAGTAGGGCAAGATGGAGACAGTAGGACAAGATGGGACAGTAGGCAAGGAGTGGGGACGTAGGGCAAGATGGGGATAGTAGGGCAAGATGGAGACAGTAGGGCAAGATGGAGACAGTAGACAAGATGAGGAGAGATAGGCAAGATGGAGGCAGTAGGGCAAGAGAAGGCAGTAGGGCAAGATGGAGACAGTAGGCAAGATGGAGACAGTAGGGCAAGTATGGGACGAGTTGGAGGACAAGATGGAGACAGTAGGGCAAGATGGAGACAGTCTAGGGCAAGATGGAGACAGTAGGGCAAGAGGGGGACAGTAAGGGCAGATGGGGGACAGTAGGCAAGGATGGAGGACAGTAGGCAAGATGGAGGCAGTAGTGCAAAGATGGGGACAGTAGGGCAAGATGGGGAAAGTAAAGGAAGAGGAGACAGTAGGGCAAGATGGAGACCAGTAGGGCAAGATGGCGACAGTAGGCCGGCAGATGGAGACAGTAGGGCCAAGATGAGACTAGTAGGGCAAGATGGAGGGCAGTAGCGGCAAGATGAAAGGCAGTAGGGCAAAGATGGAGACAGTAGGGCCAAGATGGAGACAGTAGGCCAAGATGGGGACAGTAGGCAAGATGGAGGACAGTAGGCAAGATTTGGAGACAGTAGGGAAAGATGGAGACGGAGGGCAAGATGGAAGACAGTAGGGCAGATGGAGACATAGGGCAAGATGAAGCAGTAGGGCAGATGGAGACAGTAGGCAAGATGGAGACAGTAGGGCAAGATGGGACAGTAGGGGCAAGATGGAGACAGTAGGGCAAATGGGGACAGTAGGGCAAGATGAGACAGTAGGGCAGATGGAGGCAGTAGGGCAAGATGGGGACGCTAGGGCAAGATGGGGAAAGTAAAGGAAGAGGAGGACAGCTAGGGCAATGATGGAGACAGTAGGCAAGATGGAGACAAGTAAGGCAAGATGGAGACAGTAGGACAGGATGGGCAGTAGGGCAAATGGAGACCAGTAGGGCAAGATGGGGATAGTAGGCAAGTGGAGACAGTAGGGCAAGATGGAGAACAGTAGGGCAAGATGGAAGACAGTAGGGCCCAAGAAATTGGAGACAGTAGGGCAAGTGGAGACAGTAGGGGCAAGATGGAGACAGTTAGAACAAGATTGGAGACAGTAGGCAAGATGGAGACAGGGCAAGATGGAGTACAGTTTAGACAAGATGGAGACAGTAGGGCAAGATGGAGAAAGTAGGGCAAGATGGAGAACAGTAGGGCAAGATGGAGACAGTAGGCAAGATGAGACAGTAGGGCAAGATGGGGACAAGTAGGGCAAGCATGGGGAAAGTAAAGGAGAGGAGACAGTAGGGAGATTGGAGACAGTAGGGCAAGATGGGGACAGTAGGCAAGATGGAGACAGTAGGGCAAGATGGAGGCAGTAGGGCAGATGAAGGCCAGTAGGCAAGATGGAGACAGTAGGCCAAGATGGAGACAGTAGGGCAAGATGGAGACAGTGGAAAGATGGAGGGACAGTAGGCAAGATGGAGACAGTAGTGGCAAGATGGAGACAGTTTAGGGCAAAGAGTGGAAGGCAGGTAGGCAAGATGGAGACAGTAGGGCAAGATGGAGACAGTAGGGCAAGATGGGGGACAGTAGTCGAAAGATGGAGACAGTAGGCTAAGATCGGGGACAGTAGGGCAAGATGGAGACAGGGTAGGGCAAGATGGGGACAGCTAGGCAAGATCGGAGACATAGGCAAGATGGAGGCAGTAGGGGCAAGATGGGGACAGTAGGGGCAAGATTGGGGAAAGTAAAGGAAGAGGAGACAGTTAGGGCAAGATGGAGGACAGTAGGGCAAGATGGAGACAGTAGTGGCAAGATGGAGACAGTAGAACAAGATGGGAGACAGTAGGGCAAGATGGAGACAGGGCAAGATGCAGAAAGTAGGGCAAGATGGAACAGTAGGGCAAGATGGGACAGTAGCTGGCAAGATGGGACCAGTAGGCAAGATGGAGACAGTAGGCAAAGATTGGAGACAGTAGGGCAAGATGGAGACAGTAGGGCAAGATGGAAGACAGGTAGGGGCAAAGATGGGACAGTAGGCAAGAGGGACAGTAGGGCAAGATGGGGACAGTAGGGCAAGATGGGGCAGTTGGGCAAGATGGGAGACAGTAGGGCAAGATGGAGACAGTAGGCAAGATTGCGGGACAGTAGCGGGCAAGATAGAGCAGTAGGCAAGATTGGAGACAGTAGGGGCAAGATGGGACAGTAGGCAAGATGGAGAAAGTAGGGCAAGATGGGGACAGAGGGCAAGATGGAAGACAGTAGGGCAAGATGGAGAAAGTAGGGCAAGATGGAGAAGTAGGGCAAAGCATGGGGACAGTAGGGCAAGATGGAGACAGTAGTTAAGGCAAGATGGAACAGTAGGGCAAGATGGAGACAGTAGGCAAGATGGAGACAGTAGACGGCAAGATGGGGACGAGGGCAAGATGGAGGACAGTAGGGCAGATAGGGACATAGGGCAGATGGAACAGTAGGCAAGATGGAGACGTAGGGCAGATGGGGCAGTTAGGGGCAAGATGGAGACAGTAGGCAAGATGGGCGACAGTAGGGCAAATTTGTGGACCAGTAGGGCAAGATGGGACAGTCTAGGGCAAGATGGGACAGTAGAAAGATGGAACAGTAGCGGAAGATTGGGAGACAGTAGGGGCAAAAAGAAATGGGGGAAGGACCCCAAGGTAGGGCAAGATTGGAGACAGTAGGGCAAGATGGGGACAGTAGGGCAAGATGGAGACAGTAGGGCAAGATGGGAGACAGTAGGGCAAGATGGAGACAGTAGGGCAAGATGGGAAATTGTAGGGCAAGATGGGGAAAGTAGGGCAAGATGGGGAAAGTAAAGGAAGAGGAGACAGAGTTGTTGCCCAACCTGTAACCCTTTCAGATCTTGTTGCAACTTTAAGCACTAAAGTCTGTCAGTGGGTTCTGACTCAGTAGAAATAATAGGGCCCAATAAAGTCCAGTGAGGGCCCCTGGTTGGGGCAATGGGTTGTGCCCAGTTGTGAGATTGTTTCAGGGACGGCACAGAATCCTAATGAGTGACAGAGGGGGCAGCGGGCGGGTCGGGCAGCGGTGCCAGTCCCAGGCCCATAAAGCAGTCAGGGTTCCAGTTAACGAGGCGGCTAATAGCTCGGGGCTGTTGGCTTTGGGCGGCTTCCAAGGCAGCTCGGCTCTGTGTGCCAGAAAGTGGCTTATCCTGCCGGCGGAGCCAATGTCTGGGGACTCTGTGCCGCACACCTGCGCCGGGCATGACATCATGGCACTGAATGGGCGGCTTGTGTCGGGCACAGACTCCCCATTCACTGGGGCACAATGCCACCTGCAGCTTGGCAGGTACCGACTCACAGGCAGCGGGGCCCTCCAATCATAAACTGCCATAAAGGTGTGAACAGCTGAAACGCCGTGACAGCCCCCCCCCCAATATCCCTGCCCCCCCAATATCCCTGCCCCCACCCCTCTGCACCCCTGCCTGCTTAACCCCTTCCCCCCCAGGGGCATCAGGCCGCACACTGCAAAGCTTCCTGCAGAACCACAGCCGACCACTTGGGGGAGTGCGGGGATCACTGTTCCGGGGGATCAATGAGAGGTTTCTTTTGTGCCACAGGTTGGGATGATTTGCCCACTGGGGGCGCTGACCCGTTGGCATCACATGACTGTAGGGCACCCCCCCCCCCCCCCCACACAGCACAATCCTTTCTATTGTTCCACTGAACTTTTCCTTCTGTTAATTACATCCTAATTATAGATACCGACCACTCAGCACTTCATTTGTGCCCCCTGTTTGTAACTAATTATCCCATTGGCCCAGAGCAACTGCCCCCCCCCCCGTCTGATCCGTTGGGCAATCCCCCCCCCCATCTACATTTCCCTTTATCTGCGCTGTGAAACTGCAGTGTGTGATATAGATAGATAGATAGATAGATAGACATGATAGATAGATAGATAGATAGACGTGATAGATAGATAGATAGATAGATAGATAGATAGATAGATAGATAGATAGATAGATAGACGTGATAGATAGATAGATAGATAGACAGATAGATAGATAGATAGATAGACAGATAGATAGATAGACAGATAGATAGATAGACAGATAGATGATAGATAGATAGATAGATAAACAGATTGATAGATGATAGATAGATAAATAGACAGATAGATAGACGTGATAGATAGATAGATAGATAGATAGATGATAGATAATAGATAGATAGATAGATAGATAATAGATTGATAGATAGATAGATAGATAGATGATTGATAGATAGACAGATAGATAGATAGATGATAGATAGACAGATTGATAGATAGATGATAGATAGATAAATAGACAGATAGATAGATGATAGATAGACAGATAGATAGATAGATAGATAGATGATAGATAGACAGACATATAGATAGATGATAGATAGATAGATAGACAGATAGATAGATGATAGATAGATAGATGATAGATAGATAGATAGATAGATAGATAGATAGATAGACAGATAGAAAGATGATAGATAGATGATAGATAGATAGATGATAGATAGACAGACATATAGATAGATGATAGATAGATAGACAGATAGATAGATAGATGATAGATAGATAGATGATAGATAGATAGATGATAGATAGACAGACATATAGATAGATAGATAGACAGACATATAGATAGATGATAGATAGATAGACAGATAGAGAGATGATAGATAGATAGATAGATAGATAGATAGACAGACATATAGATAGATGATAGATAGACAGACATATAGATAGATGATAGATAGATAGACAGACATATAGATAGATAGATAGATACATAGATACATAGATAGATGATATATAGATAGATAGACAGATAGAGAGATGATAGATAGATAGATGATAGATAGACAGACATATAGATAGATGATAGATAGATAGATAGATAGATAGATAATTGATTGATAGATAGATAGATGATTGATAGATAGACAGATAGATAGATGATTGATTGATAGATAGATGATAGATAGATAGATAAATAGACAGATAGATAGATGATAGATAGACAGATAGATAGATAGATAGATAGATAGATAGATAGATGATAGATAGATAGATAGATAGATACATAGATAGATGATAGATAGATGATAGATAGACATATAGATAGATAGATAGATAGATAGATAGATAGATAGATAGACAGATAGATAGATAGATAGATAGATTGATAGATAGACAGACATATAGATAGATGATAGATAGATAGACAGACAGATAGATAGATGATAGATAGATAGACAGATAGAGAGATGATAGATAGATAGATGATAGATAGACAGACATATAGATAGATGATAGATGATAGATAGACAGACATATAGATAGATGATAGATAGATAGATAGATAGACAGACATATAGATAGATGATAGATAGATAGACAGATAGATAGATAGATGATAGATAGACAGACATATAGATAGATGATAGATAGATAGATAGATGATAGATAGATAGACAGATAGAGAGATGATAGATAGATAGATGATAGATAGACAGACATATAGATAGATGATAGATAGATAGACAGACAGATAGATAGATAGATAGACAGACATATAGATAGATGATAGATAGATAGACAGATAGAGAGATGATAGATAGATAGATAAGATAGATAGAGATAGATAGATAGACAGACATATAGATAGAGATAGATAGATAGACAGACATATAGATAGATGATAGATAATATGATAGATAGATAGATAGATGATAGATGATAGATAGATAGACATATATGATAGATGATAGAAGATAGATAGATATGAGATAAGATGATAGAGAGATGATAGATAGATAGAGATAGATAGACAGACAATAGATAGATAGATAGATAGACAGACAATAGATAGATAGCTAGATAGATAGATATAGATAGATAGGACAGATAGAGAAGATGATAGATAGATAGATAGATAGACAGACATATAGATAGATGATAGATAGATAGACAGACATATAGATAGATGATAGATAGATAGATAGAGAGATGATAGATAGATAGATGATAGATAGATAGATGATAGATAGATAGATGATAGATAGACAGACATATAGATAGATGATAGATAGATAGATAGACAGACATATAGATAGATGATAGATAGATAGATGATAGATAGACAGACATATAGATAGATGATAGATAGATAGATAGATAGATAAGACCAGACATATAGATTAGATGTAGATTAGATAGATGATAGATAGACAGAACATATAGATAGATGATAGATAGATAGATAGATAGACAGACATATAGATAGATAGATAGATAGACATATAGATAGATAGATAGATGATAGATAGACAGACATATAGATAGATGATAGATAGATAGATAGATAGACAGACATATAGATAGATGATAGATAGATAGATAGACATATAGATAGATAGATAGATGATAGATAGAGAGAATTAGCAGCTGCCCCCCCAGTGCCAGTGCTGGGCCCCTCGTTAGCTGAGGGGTAATTAAGCACGGGGGGGGGGCCCTGTCTCACGATTCACTTTTCACCTTTTTTACAGCAAAACAATTGAAGAATAATGAGAGGAGCCGGCACTGGGAAAAACCAAACTCCCCGGCCGGGGGGGGGGGAACGGAGTCGCATGGATCGGCCCGGCATAAACCCCACCCCCAGGGGGCCTCACCAGTTCCCAAATACTTTCCTTCCAATCCCTCAATTTATAGCTAGAGGCTGCCCCCCCCATATGCATCCCCCCAATTACCCCCCATATGTACCCCCCCATAATGTCCCCCCCACTTGCACCCCCACATATGCATCCCCCCATATGTACCCCCATAATATGCACCCCCCATATGTTACCCCCCCATATGCCCCACCCATATGTACAAACCCACCCATATGCCCCCCCATGATGTAACCCCCATATTGCACCCCCCCCATAGCACCCCCCCCATATGTACCCCCCATATGCACCCCCCCATATGTACCCCCCATATACCCCCCATATGCACCCCCCCATATGCACCCCCCATATGCACCCCCCCCATATGCACCCCCCCATATGTACCCCCCATATGCACCCCCCATATGTACCCCCATATGTACCCCATATGTACCCCCCATAATGCCCCCCCATATGTACCCCCATATGCCCCCCCATATAGCACCCCCCATATGCCCCCCCTATGTACCCCCCATATGCACACCCCATATGCACCCCCCCCATATGCCCCCCCCATATTGTACCCCCCAATGTATGTACCCCCCATATGTTACCCCCCCATATGCCCCCCCATATGTACCCCCCATATGCACCCCCCCATATTGTATGCCCCCCATATGTACCCCCCATATGTACCCCCCCATATGACCCCCCCATATGCCCCCCCATATGTACCCCCCCATATGCACCCCCATATGCACCCCCATATGCACCCCCCATAATGCACCCCCCCATATGTACCCCCCCATATGCCCCCCCATATGTACCCCCCATATGTACCCCCCATATGCACCCCCCCCATATGCCCCCCCCCATATGCACCCCCATATGCCCCCCCCTATATGTACCCCCCATATGCCGCCCCCATATGTACCCCCCATAATGCCACCCCCCCATGAGGTACCCCCCAATTATGCACCTCCCCATATGTACCCCCCATATGCACCCCCCCATATGTACCCCCCCCATATGCACCCCCCCATATGTACCCCCCATATGCCCCCCCATATGTACCCCCCATATGCCCCCCCACACCTGCAGTCTACTCAGGATCCTAACGGCCCAATTAACCCAAATTCTATTTCTATATTGTAAATAACAATTCTTTGTGTTTTTTGTCTCTCGCTTTGTCTCCCTCCTTCTCTAACGAGGCATCTGACTCTACTACTTCTGCAGCCTCACACTGGGCAAACTATGAGTATTCCCCTGTACTAAGCACAATTCAGCAGGAACAGCCCCCTAAGTTTGCTCATAGCCTGTACAGAGAGATACCATAAAACTATGGCACATAGGGATTCCCCTGTACTAAGCACAATTCAGCAGGAACAGCCCCCTAAGTTTGCCCATAGCCTGTACAGAGAGATACCATAAAACTATGGCACATAGGGATTCCCCTGTACTAAGCACAATTCAGCAGGAACAGCCCCCTAAGTTTGCCCATAGCCTGTACAGGGAGATACCATAAAACTATGGCACATAGGGATTCCCCTGTACTAAGCACAATTCAGCAGGAACAGCCCCCTAAGGTTGCCCATAGCCCTGTACAGAGAGATACCATAAAACTATAGGCACATAGGGATTCCCCTGTACTAAGCACAATTCAGCAGGAACAGCCCCCTAAGTTTGCCCATAGCCTGTACAGAGAGATACCATAAAACTATGGCACATAGGGATTCCCCTGTACTAAGCACAATTCAGCAGGAACAGCCCCCTAAGTTTGCCCATAGCCTGTACAGAGAGATACCATAAAACTATGGCACATAGGGATTCCCCTGTACTAAGCACAATTCAGCAGGAACAGCCCCCTAAGTTTGCCCATAGCCTGTACAGAGAGATACCATAACACTATGGCACATAGGGATTCCCCTGTACTAAGCACAATTCAGCAGGAACAGCCCCCTAAGTTTGCCCATAGCCTGTACAGAGAGATACCATAACACTATGGCACATAGGGATTCCCCTGTACTAAGCACAATTCAGCAGGAACAGCCCCCTAAGTTTGCTCATAGCCTGTACAGAGAGATACCATAAAACTATGGCACATAGGGATTCCCCTGTACTAAGCACAATTCAGCAGGAACAGCCCCCTGAGTTGCATTGTCTCTCACCTTTTGGAATATTTCCCCTTTAACTCGGTGCCCTGGGTGCCGGCCCATCAGTCCCGCTGAACATTACAGTCTGCAGAACCCAAACTGCCCGTTTTCCATCCCAGAATGATTCACCGCCGCCCCATAAATTGTTATTTATTGTTCCTCTCAGTACGAGAGTCGCCGGATTTAAACCAAACGAAATTCTCAATTCGCCGTGAGTTGTGACTTCATTTAAACTTCAGGAGTCGTGAAATATTCCCCGCGCCGCTCCCGCCCGACTCTCTCCCTGAAATACCCATAGATCCTGCCCAATATTAGCCGCTCAGTGCCGAAATTTATTACATTTCTGAGCTTGTCTAATGTGTCAGCTCTTGGGCCCAAATAATTTATTAACCAGCAATTTCCCTCCTAATCCATAAAATATTGATTTGTGTTTTAGCCGAGATTGTGCCAATCTGAGTATTCTGAGCCTTATATAACTCATCCGGGGCTCACCGGCACCGTGCCCTAACCCCCTACTGTCAGTGATAAGGATATTAGCAGTCACTGAGGGGTTCTGTGCCCCCCATATAAAGGCACAAGGCTGCAGGCTGAGTTATACAGGGAACTCTGAGTATCACTCATGTATTATAAGGGATAATGTACCCCCTACTGTAAATGATAAGGATATTAGCAGTCACTGAGGGTTCTGTGCCCCCCCATATAAAGGCACAAGGCTGCAGGCTGAGTTATACAGGGAACTCTGAGTATCACTCATGTATTATAAGGATAATGTACCCCCTACTGTAAATGATAAGGATATTAGCAGTCACTGAGGGGTTCTGTGCCCCCCATATAAAGGCACAAGGCTGCAGGCTGAGTTATACAGGGAACTCTGAGTATCACTCATGTATTATAAGGGATAATGTACCCCCTACTGTAAATGATAAGGATATTAGCAGTCACTGAGGGGTTCTGTGCCCCCCATATAAAGGCACAAGGCTGCAGGCTGAGTTATACAGGGAACTCTGAGTATCACTCATGTATTATAAGGGATAATGTACCCCCTACTGTAAATGATAAGGATAATGGATTTTTGTGCATAGGAAAGCCATTAACCATTAAAACCACTGAGTTTGGGGGATACATCAGCCTGGGGGTTATTATAAGGACAGGTTAGTCCCTCAGTTACAAACGTCTATGCAATTGGCCAGTAACCCTAATAAGGGCAATGTGGGTTCCTCTATTGTGTGCAATCGGTATCGGGGGGCAAATGTGACTTCTTTAAGGCCTTGGGGGGCCCTGGGCAAATCTAAAGGTGGGTTTCCCCTATTCTGTCACAGCACAGAAAAAATTTCTGACCACATCCGCTTGTTGGACACACCCCTAAATGCCACACCCATTTTACCAAAACACAACCCAGATGTACCAGTATAATTGCTACAGAAAGGGATAATGAGCATATTAACCCCAGGCATGCCAGTATAATTACTACAAAAAAAATGTATAATTAACACTATACGTGCCAGTATAATTACTACAGAAAGGGATAATGAGCATATTAACCTCAGGCATGCCAGTATAATTACTACAAAAAATTGTATAATTAACACTATACGTGCCAGTATAATTACTACAGAAAGGGATAATGAGCATATTAACCCCAGGCATGCCAGTATAATTACTACGAAAAAAAATTGTATAATTAACACTATACGTGCCAGTATAATTCCTACAGAAAGGGATAATGAGCATATTAATCCCAGGCATGCCAGTATAATTACTACAAAAAAAAATGTATAATTAACACTATACGTGCCAGTATAATTACTACAGAAAGGGATAATGAGCATATTAACCCCAGGCATGCCAGTATAATTACTACAAAAAAAATGTATAATTAACACTATACGTGCCAGTATAATTACTACAGAAAGGGATAATGAGCATATTAACCCCAGGCATGCCAGTATAATTACTACAAAAAAATGTATAATTAACACTATACGTGCCAGTATAATTACTACAGAAAGGGATAATGAGCATATTAACCCCAAGCATGCCAGTATAATTACTAAAGAAAATGGCTATCGACATATTAACCCCAGGCATGCCAGTATAATAACTACAAAAATTGCATAATTAACACCATACATGCCAGTATAATTACTACAGAAATGGATAATGAGCATATTAACCCCAGGCATGCCAGTATAATAACTACAAAAAATTCATAATTACCAACATACGTGCCAGTATAATTACTACAGAAAGGGATAATGAGCAAATTAACCCCAGGCATGCCAGTATAATAATACAAAAAATGCATAATTAACACCATACATGCCAGTATAATTACTACAGAAAATGGATAATGAGCATATTAACCTCAGACATGCTGGTTTAAACCCTAATTAAAATGCATAATGGGCATATGAACCCTAGCCGTGCCAGTATAATTACTACAGAAAATAGTCTGTAGTTAACCACAGCATTATAATCACTGTACAAATGGCCAATCAGTACCCCATTAACCCCCATTGTCCTGCAGGGAATAAAATCTCCCATTTCTTGTACCCGCCCAGCGCTGGGGCTTCTAGTTCCTTTAGTCGCTTCCCTTATAGGGACAATATCAGGCCCAAGAAAGGGAGGGCATCACTTCTGAAGTTGAGCCCTAAGTTGTTGGCAGGTGGGCTAGCACTCTTTCCAAATCTTCCTCAGGTCCCTGCCACAATATTAAACTCTCATCTTGTCCAAATATTCACAAAATAAACATTTTACAGTTCCCTATTGTTTCAGTAGAGGAGATTGGGGGGGTCTGTGTGGTTTGGGGGTAACTGATGTCTAAGGGTTAAAAGGCTGCAGTCACTTCAGGGCACCAATGTGCCCCGGGCAAAGATCTCATTGGTGGAACCCCATCAGGGGAATTGGAATATAAAGAAGGGGGGCTTATACAGTCGATGTTGGGGCTCAGTGACAGCAGTGTCTGTATTTTATTTCTGCATTTCGTTTGGGGGCTCCCACTGCCCTCAGTCACCTGTAATCCACTTCGAAAACAAGCATCTGATTGGTTGCTATGGGTTACTAGACTTGGTGCAAACCCTGAGACTTACATTGACCCAGGGGGGTATTGGAGCTTTGATGTGCTGGCAGGCAGGGGGCGCCGCTACCCGCACACATTCCGCCAGAAGACAGACCCCCCCCCACAAGCAGTGTAGGAGAAGCCCCCCCACTGGCACTCTGCAGAACACAGAGAAGGTCGGCCTGGGGGAGCAGGAGAGGAAAGTGAGGGGATTGGGGGTACCTGGGCCCTTCCCCATCTGCAGAATTAACCCATTCTCCTCAGCCCAGGATGTTACCCCCACCCAGCAAAGTCCCCTCTAATCTGCCCTCTGGGGGGGGCTATGTTGCCATAGGGGCCCAAGAGTTACATTTGGACTGTGCCCCCCTATTTCCAAAGATGAGTTTCTTACATTCATTACAAGATCCGCTCGTTAGCCGATAGGCAGATATCAGGCCGCTGACAGTGGGGGGGGGGGGGGTACAGAATGTTGGGGTGAGGGCTCCCCCAATGAGCCGACCCGTTCTGGATCCAACAGGAAAATCAAACCTGCCCAATCGACTACTGGCCAATGTTTGGGCCATTTCTCAGTTGGGTGGGCCCATTAGTGCCCCCCATACAGGGGCAGATAAAGCTGCCAGGGGGGGCCACACCTTACCCGTATCTAACCGAGCCCCCCTATCTGCCTTAATGTAACCCCTTCTGTTCCTGAGGCTGCAACAGCGGACTAACTGGGCTGCCCCCCATTTCCTACCAATACCCCATTATTTGACCCCCCCCTCCTGTTAAGGCTTTCCTATTCCACAAACAGGTAACATGCCCCCCCCCCCCCCCCCGTACAGAGCCCCCCAACAGTTTAACCCCTTCTGTCCCAACCTTTTTTCAGTTCCCATTAGTTCAAAACTTCTGTTCCCCTGGGGAGTCCCCCCCCCCTATGACTTAACCCCTTCTGTTCCACAGGGCTGAACAAGCACCGATTGCTCCCAAAGTTTAACCCCTTCCGTTCCGCATGGCTGAATACTTCCCCCCCCCCCCCCCATCTGCAGAGCCCCCGTTAATTTAACCCCTGCTGAAAAGCATTGAAGTTGCTGAAAGCCCCCCCTCTCCCCTTCCCATCTGGAGCAGCAAATGGTTTAAGTCAGAGAGGGGGGAGGATTGGGGGGGGGAGGGGGGAGGAGGAGGAGGGGGGGGGGTGAGATTGAAAACAGATCAGTCCGGGGCTGAAGCGATGGGCTCAGATCATCTGACTCCACTCAGCGGCGCAGAGACAGAGGGGACAGGGAATCCCGAACTTTCCTGCAAACTGCCCCCCGGAACCCCCTGCCCCCCGGACTCTCCCCCGACTCCGCGACCCCCAAACCCCGGAGTGTGCGCCCCCCTCACTTCCCACCATGGGTCCCCGAAAGTGACACCGACCCCCCCAAAGATGGATATAAAGTCGGAGTAAGAGCGCAGAGGACCCCGATATGGAGCACCCCCAAAACTAAACTGCCTCCATCACTTGGCACCAGTGAGTGAGAAGCCCCCACAGCCTGATTGGAACTGCCCCCCCATACCCAGAGGTAAGTGCTCTGTGAGACTTGGGGGTTCTACATGCAGAAATGGAAACGTTAGCACTGAGCCCTACCCCGGGTTATTGCCCCTCGGTGGGGCATTAGCGCTGGATCTTTCCAGGGGCGCATTCCCTTACTGGGATTGGCACTAGAAACGCGTTGACATCTGGGGACCCCCCCCCCCATATTCCCTTTCACATTTGGAGCTTGGCCTTTTACCCCAGTCTCAGACTCACGGGTAAGAGTTGCCCAGTTGCCCCAGAGAAAGTGGCACTGAGTTTGTGGGTATCGACTGCCACATGTGCCAAAGTGAAGTTTTTGTGCAGCCTGGGGGGCTGTTGTGTTTATTTTGGGGGGGTAGATCTGCTAAATAAGGAACATGTAGAATTGCTGGGGGGGGGGAAGTTGGGGCAATTACAGCCCCCCAGCTGGTACAGGGCTGTAGTAGGTTACTGTAGGTTAAACACCAGTCACAGGGCTACAGTTGCCCACTCCGGGGGTAGGGGTCGGGGGGGCGATGCCAGCTGTGCCCAGTTGGTCGTTTGCATTGGGCAGAGGGCTGGGTGTCAGCCCACAAGCTCAGACTGATTGCAGACTGCTGGGAAATTGCTTTGATAGCTGGGAAGTCACACAGGGTGAGAAGGAATGGGGGGTGGGGGGGGGCAGCTTCCTATCAGATTATTAGTTGCACACCCATTAACCCTTTGTTGGGGCTTCATAACAAATGCATTGTGGGTGTTTAGAACATGAGGGGCGTTTTGACTTGTTTGGTTTAAGTTCCCCTTTAGGGTCAAATTCTCCTCCCAGTTATATCAACCTAATATCTGGGGCCCCATAGAACTGACTGGGGGGGGGCTGTATATATATATATATTGTGCTACTTGTATACCACAAGCCCATTCATTGGCAGAGACAAGGGATATTATGAGACACGAGTCCCTGAGCCACAGAGCTGACAGTCTAAGTGGGTTTGTAACTTACAGACACAGAATCTTCTATGCCAGCCCCCCGGGGTATCACTACAGACCCCCGGGGTATCACGACAGACCCCCGGGGTATCACTACAGACCCCCGGGGTATCTCTACAGACCCCCGGGGTATCACTACAGACCCCCGGGGTATATCTACAGACCCCCGGGGTATCACTACAGACCCCCGGGGTATCTCTACAGACCCCCGGGGTATCACTACAGACCCCCGGGGTATCTCTACAGACCCCCGGGGTATCACTACAGACCCCCGGGGTATCACTACAGACCCCCGGGGTATCTCTACAGACCCCCGGGGTATATCTACAGACCCCCGGGGTATCTCCAGGCTTCATGGTGCAAGTGGGGGTCCGGTGGTTCTGTGATTCAGAGATAATCTGGGCCGTTTCCCATGAGTCTTTGGGGGTCGTCTCATTAACATGTGTCTGAGTTCAAAGGCTCCGGGGGGGGTGATAAGAAAGTGTCACTCGCACTTAGAACCGACCCTGAGATCAAAGCGACCCAACTGTGCGGGGGGGGGGGGGGGTCCGGGGTTCAACTCCCAGCGCCTTGAGTCTAAAATTCTTTACTGATGTCCAGAACCAATCATCTTGCCCCAAAAGGCTCCTCAAACTGAAGTGTTTTGCCCCCCCCCAAAAAACCCCAATGTTTTCCATTCTTCCGCCCCTCCGCACGTCTCTCCAAGTAAGGTCATAGCAATAACCCAAGCCCGCCCCCCAAAAATCTGCCCCTGATCCTTATATAAAGGTGGCCTTGCCCCCCAGACTTTGGGGGGGGTAAGTAGGGGGGAGCAGTGGTTATATGGGGGGGACCCATTTGCACCCCCATAGGTTTATATAAAGTCTGTATAATCTGCAGTGTAAAAGGGAAATTGGGATCCCCAAATCCTGGACTGGACTGGAATTGGGTCAGAAGCTTAGCATTTGCCCATAAAGTGAGTGTAAGCTCTTGTGCTCAGGGTTGGATTCAGGGGGCAGAAAATGATGGATTTGGTGCCGTCTGGTTCCGTGCGGATCAGTAAATGGGGGGGGGGGCTGAGTCACTGGGATTTCTCTGCGCTGAATCATTTCTGGGTTCTACAGACCCGCCCCAATGCATTCTGGGACCTGGGGGGTTCCACATTGTCACACAATCACCCCCAAAATATAAATGTTAAATGGAATGTGAGCAGATGTAGTGGGGTGATTCTGATGGGCCCCTGGGACAGTGGCCCCTAGTGCTGGGGTGGGTAAGAATGAGACCTGGGGGTTCCAGTTATGATGATGAGTTGTGTAGTTCAACGCGGTCCCGGGTCGGGCCAATCACACTGTGCCCCTAGGGTACCAACGTGCCAGTGGGAAGGGTTGTTCAACCTTGGGTTGAAGAGCTTACACTCTGTTCCCCCTGCATGGAAACCAGGCCTGCTTTAGAATTGGAACCAGTTACCCCTGGTTGGCGCTGGGTAAACAAATGATGCTGATGGTGGCGCCGCTGGGCACATACCCTATTGGCCTAGTGTGGGCGCCGCTGGGCACATACCCTATTGGCCTAGTGTGGGCACCGCTGGGCACATACCCTATTGGCCTAGTGTGGGCGCCGCTGGGCACATACCCTATTGGCCTAGTGTGGGCGCCGCTGGGCACATACCCTATTGGCCTAGTGTGGGCGCCGCTGGGCACATACCCTATTGGCCTAGTGTGGGTGCCGCTGGGCACATACCCTATTGGCCTAGTGTGGGCGCCGCTGGGCACATACCCTATTGGCCTAGTGTGGGCGCTGCTGGGCACATACCCTATTGGCCTAGTGTGGGCGCCGCTGGGCACATACCCTATTGGCCTAGTGTGGGCGCCGCTGGGCACATACCCTATTGGCCTAGTGTGGGCGCCGCTGGGCACATACCCTATTGGCCTAGTGTGGGCGCCGCTGGGCACATACCCTTTTGGCCTAGTGTGGGCGCCGCAGGGAACATACCCTATTGGCCTAGTGTGGGCGCCGCAGGGAACATACCCTATTGGCCTAGTGTGGGCGCCGCTGGGCACATACCCTATTGGCCTAATGTGGGCGCCGCTGGGCACATACCCTATTGGCCTAGTGTGGGCGCCGCAGGGAACATACCCTATTGGCCTAGTGTGGGCGCCGCTGGGCACATACCCTATTGGCCTAGTGTGGGCGCTGCTGGGCACATACCCTATTGGCCTAATGTGGGCGCCGCAGGGAACATACCCTATTGGCCTAGTGTTGGCGCTGCTGGGCACATACCCTATTGGCCTAGTGTGGGCGCCGCAGGGAACATACCCTATTGGCCTAGTGTGGGCGCCGCTGGGCACATACCCTATTGGCCCCTGTGAGTGTGCCAGGGTCAGATGTGAGTGAATGGGCACGAGTGCCCCCTTGCCGGATATTCCCCCCCCCAGGCCGTTGTGCAGGGGGTGCTGCCATTGGCTGATAACAACCCACTGACTAATGGGCCTGGGATGTGCTATTTTACTCTGGGGGGGGGGGGGGAGTAATTTTGCTGAGGAATTCTAAAAATCTCCTCTGTTGCAACCTGATCTGCAGGCTGGGGCTGCACGGAATGCTCTGGGCGCCAAGTCTCCAACCTGCACCTTTGACTGTGTCCCAGGGCAGCGACTCCCTGCACCCTGAGTGGCGCCCAACTTCCTGCACCCTGAGTGGCGCCCAACTTCCTGCACCCTGAGTGGCGCCCAACTCCCTGCACCCTGAGTGGTGCCCAACCCGCTCCCTGCACCCTGAGTGGTGCCCAACTCCCTGCACCCTGAGTGGCGCCCAACTCGCTGCACCCTGGGTGGCGCCCAACTCCCTGCACCCTGAGTGGCGCCCAACTCCCTGCACCCTGAGTGGTGCCCAACTCCCTGCACCCTGAGTGGCACCCAACTCCCTGCACCCTGAGTGGTGCCCAACTCCCTGCACCCTGAGTGGCGCCCAACTTCCTGCACCCTGAGTGGCGCCCAACTCCCTGCACCCTGAGTGGTGCCCAACCCGCTCCCTGCACCCTGAGTGGCACCCAACTTCCTGCACCCTGAGTGGCGCCCAACTTCCTGCACCCTGAGTGGCGCCCAACCGCTCCCTGTGCTCCGAATGGGGGGGCAGCAGTGCAGTCAATGATCATGCAGCCCCCCCAAACCTTCTGCCTCTGAATCTGTTTCTGACTCAGTAAAAATAGTGATATTTGGGAGCCCCCCGACCCCCCAGTTCTGCTCAGAGACGTAAAAATGGGGCTCAGTTTTCCTTTAGGGGCCCCCCCATCCCTGAGCCCTTTGGGTGAGCACCCGGAGTCTGGGAAGCTCCGTAGCAACCGACTCACAGCCTTGATTTCATTCCCCAGAGGGGGTTTGGGCCCCGTGGGCCCCTGGATCATGCTCAGTGCCAGCTTGTGACCCATTTGGGTTCAGTCACCCCCCCCCCCCGCCCCCCCAACCCAAAAGTCTCTTGTAACAGGTGGTTATAGCTTCATAGCATGTTCCTCAGTGTAAATGTGGGCTCCTGGGGGCCACTACTCCAAATGTGGGCTCCTGGGGGCCACTACTCCAAATGTGGGCTCCTGGGGGCCACTACTCCAAATGTGGGCTCCTGGGGGCCACTACTCCAAATGTGGGCTCCTGGGGGCCACTACTCCAGAGATGGGCTCCTGGGGGCCACTACTCCAGAGATGGGCTCCTGGGGGCCACTACTCCAAATGTGGGCTCCTGGGGGCCACTACTCCAGAGATGGGCTCCTGGGGGCCACTACTCCAGTGATGGGCTCCTGGGGCCACTCCAGCACGTGCCTTCCCGGCCCACTCAGCAGTAGTAGAATTTGGGGGCCAATCAGCAATGGGCATTACAGGGTCACATGTCCTATTTATTACATCCATTTAACTCTTTGGGCCCCCGGGGGCCCCTCCGTGCTGGTATAAATGGAGCAATTGACTCACAGGTATTTGCATGAATCGACCCAATGTCTGACGCTCAGGGAATGTCCGACAATTATTTACCTTTTGTACTGATTGATTGTCAGCTCTTCTGCCAAAAGCACATTAACCATTCGAGTGCCTGGCGTCTCTGGCTTTTCCTGCCTGGCCACAAATACATCATTTAGTTCTGGTTTATAAACTCTCGTTGTGCGAAACTCCGGGGGGGGGGGGGGGTTGTTTTTAGCGCGGCCTGAAGGGGCCATTAAATAAATATCTGACTGGCACTCAGTGCCTCCTCTGTGCCAAGAGCTAAAGTAAATACCCCGAGAAATCCAGCATGTACAGCGCGGGGGGTTACTGCTCCGGCCTGAGCTACACGGGAGCTGAATATCCAGATTGGGGGCAAAATCAGCAGAATAACCAGCCATTTGGGCTCCTCAGATACAGCAAGGGTTAATGGTTTATATCTTCACTTCCCCTTTAAAACCCCATAACCTGACTGCCCTTACAGTAAGGAACCCCTTCCTATGCTGATGGTGAGATCCCCTTCCCTCCCCACCCCCAATGTATCACTCATTCCCCCTCTCTTGGTAGGGAACCCCATAACCCGACTGCCCTTACAGTAAGGAACCCCTTCCTATGCTGATGGTGAGATCCCCTTTCCTCCCCACCCCCAATGTATCACTCATTCCCCCTCTCTGGGTAGGGAACCCCATAACCTGACTGCCCTTACAGTAAGGAACCCCTTCCTATGCTGATGGTGAGATCTCCTTTCCTCCCCACCCCCAATGTATCACTCATTCCCCCTCTCTGGGTAGGGAATCCCATAACCTGACTGCCCTTACAGTAAGGAACCCCTTCCTATGCTGATGGTGAGATCCCCTTTCCTCCCCACCCCCAATGTATCACTCATTCCCCCTCTCTGGGTAGGGAACCCCATAACCTGACTGCCCTTACAGTAAGGAACACCTTCCTATGCTGATGGTGAGATCCCCTTTCCTCCCCACCCCCAATGTATCACTCATTCCCCCTCTCTTGGTAGGGAACCCCATAACCTGACTGCCCTTACAGTAAGGAACCCCTTCCTATGCTGATGGTGAGATCCCCTTTCCTCCCCACCCCCAATGTATCACTCATCCCCCCTCTCTGGGTAGGGAACCCCATAACCTGACTGCCCTTACAGTAAGAAACCCCTTCCTATGCTGATGGTGAGATCCCCTTTCCTCCCCACCCCCAATGTATCACTCATTCCCCCTCTCTTGGTAGGGAACCCCATAATTAATTTTGTGCAGAGGAAGGGAATGAAAATGTAGGGATTTTTTCAGATGACCCCCCCCCAAGCTCAGATTGGCACCATTAACCCCTTTGTGCCGGGCAGAGAGTGGAGTCCCTTTATGTGCAGGGGCTGCTGGGGGTGCAGGGGTGGGAGCGGGGGGATTAGCATGACAAGAAGGGGCTACTGACATTTCCATTGTGCTGAATGCAGATTTCCAGCGGTTGGAGAGAAAAGACGAGGGGGAACCAAAGAAATGATTTTCTATTCACCCCCCCGGATTTCTCGGCCCCTGAACTCGCACAATCGCCCCCGGGAACCGCTTTGCATTTATTTGGATATTTCACCTCTGAAATCACTTTATAGAGCGTCATTAATTGTCCTGCATTCCTGCCCGGCCTTAAAGGGCACCGCCACCTTTACTGCGAGTGGGAGCGATCGCCTAAACTGCATTCGTTGCACTCGTGTTTTTAATTACGGGATTCTGGTTCCTAGGGTCAGTGACCCCAGCAACTAGATTGGGGGGGATTTAGGGATTCATAGATGAGAAGATAGGTTTTAGTTATTATTTATATTTATAGTTGTATTACTTTTCTTGTCACTAGGGTCAGGGACCATAGCAACCAGAGAGCAGTCCAACTGATGCCCAGACAGCCCCATGTTAGTGTTTATATGTTACAGGCTGAACAAGAAAAACTGTAAAATAATAACTTGCAGTAAGTGCCCCATATACCGGGGGCCGATTTGTGTCCCCCCCCCCGGGGGAAAAGCCAAACGCAGAGATAATTGTGTCCAAAATCCTCCAAATTGCCTTTAAATCCCCCCTGAGTCACTGCCCAATGAGCCCCCGGCAGTAAGTGAGGGGCAAGTGATCCCCTCGTTGTGTTGCCTTCCTGGGAATCCGGGGAATCTCGGCCCCGGGGCAGGATTTAGTGTGTGCGTGTCTGTCTGTGTGTGAGTGAGTGTGACTGAGTGTGACTGTGAGTGTCTGTGTGGGAGTGAGTGTGAGTCTGTGTGTGTGTGAGTGTGACTGTCTGTGTGTGAGTGTGACTGTCTGTGTGTGAGTGTGACTGTCTGTGTGTGAGTGAGTGTGATGAGTGTGACTGTGAGTGTCTGTGTGGGAGTGAGTGTGAGTCTGTGTTTGAGTGTGAGTCTGTGTGTGTGTGCGTGTCTGTCTGTGTGTGAGTGTGACTGTCTGTGAGTGAGTGTGACTGTCTGTGAGTGAGTGTGACTGTCTGTGTGTCAGTGAGTGTGACTGTCTGTGTGTCAGTGAGTGTGACTGTCTGTGTGTCAGTGAGTGTGACTGTCTGTGTGTCAGTGAGTGTGACTGTCTGTGAGTGAGTGTGACTGTCTGTGTGTCAGTGAGTGTGACTGTCTGTGAGTGAGTGTGACTGTCTGTGAGTGAGTGTGACTGTCTGTGTGTCAGTGAGTGTGACTGTCTGTGTGTCAGTGAGTGTGACTGTCTGTGTGTCAGTGAGTGTGACTGTCTGTGTGTGAGTGTGACTGTCTGTGAGTGAGTGTGACTGTCTGTGAGTGAGTGTGACTGTCTGTGTGTCAGTGAGTTTGACTGTTCTGTGAGTGAGTGTGACTGTCTGTGTGTCAGTGAGTGTGACTGTCTGTGTGTCAGTGAGTGTGACTGTCTGTGAGTGAGTGTGACGTCTGTGTGTCAGTGAGTGTGACTGTCTGTTGTGTCAGTGAGTGTGACTTGTCTGTGTGTCAGTGAGTGTGACTGTCTGTGTGTCAGTGAGTGTGACTGTCTGTGTGTGAGTGAGTGTGACTGAGTGTGACTGTGACTGTCTGTGTGTCAGTGAGTGTGACTGTCTGTGAGTGAGTGTGACTGTCTGTGTGTCAGTGAGTGTGACTGTCTGTGTGTGAGTGAGTGTGACTGTCTGTGTGTCAGTGAGTGTGACTGTCTGTGTGTCAGTGAGTGTGACTGTCTGTGTGTGAGTGTGAGTAAGGGAGGGCAGTACCCCTCTCAGTAGGCCGGGGCATTATGCCGCCTGGGTGCCCCAGGGAGCTCCTCGTGCCTCTCAGGAATGGGGGGAACCTGCGTCACTGTATAGAGGGGGCAAAGGGCTGAATTACTGCCCCCCCCCGCCGGGTGCCCGCCCCCCCCTCCCGCTTTATTACATTTGTTTCCCTTCTCTTAGTTACTCACTAACTGCCAACCCATTTGACTGTCACCCACCCAGTACTGTGTCCCATGTATGTATCTAACTGGGTTTGTGTAGCAGCTGCTAAACTACAACTCCCAGCATTCCCGGCTAAAGTCTGTCAGGGGATCCTGGGAGCTGCAGTTCAAACAAAAGCTTGAGGGAAGCTCCCAGCTCCTTCCCCAGACACCGCAGTGAATTCTGTTTGGAGTGGGTCAGTACCATACAGTAACCCAAGTCAGTGGGTCGGTACCATACAGTAACCCAAGTCAGTGGGTCAGTACCATACAGTAACCCAAGTCAGTGGGTCGGTACCATACAGTAACCCAAGTCAGTGGGTCGGTACCATACAGTAACCCAAGTCAGTGGGTCGGTACCATACAGTAACCCAAGTCAGTGGGTCGGTACCATACAGTAACCCAAGTCAAGTGGGTCGGTACCATACAGTAACCCAAGTCAGTGGGTCGGTACCATACAGTAACCCAAGTCAGTGGGTCGGTACCATACAGTAACCCAAGTCAGTGGGTCGGTACCATACAGTAACCCAAGTCAGTGGGTCGGTACCATACAGTAACCCAAGTCAGTGGGTCGGTACCATACAGTAACCCAAGTCAGTGGGTCGGTACCATACAGTAACCCAAGTCAGTGGGTCGGTACCATACAGTAACCCAAGTCAGTGGGTCGGTACCATACAGTAACCCAAGTCAGTGGGTCGGTACCATACAGTAACCCAAGTCAGTGGGTCGGTACCATACAGCTCAGCGCTGTGACTGTTATTCAGGACTCACTGCGGTCGGACATGGTGCCCAGAGACATTGCTAATGTGGTGCCGCTATACTAATAGGGATCCCGCTCTCAGCCTGAAAACTACAGGCCTGTTAGTCTGACAGCAGGGGAGGCAGTAACTGGGCCAGTGTTATTAGTGTTATTAGTACCACAGAGCTCGGCCCTAACGTAAATGGGAGTGAGTTGGGGGGCTCCCCTGACTGAGAGGGTTTGGGGGTAACAAGCTGTGTAATTCCAGGCAGTGACGCTCAGTGGCTCCCAAAGCAAATAAAGTGCTGTTTTGTATAAAGAAAGGGGCATTAACTTGAGGGACCCCAGTAAGGTCTCCATTATGGGGGGCAGGAGTGTAGAAATTGGGTAAAATAAAACCAGTTTGGACATTTTATATTATTGTAACCCATCTGCTATTGTGGGGTTGCAGGGAGTTGCAGTTACACAGTATCTGAATGGTGAAGGCCGTGCCGGTACTACATGCAGCCATGCTGACTGCTCCAAAGACCCCAATATATCAGCCTTGGGGGAGACCCACTTGCCTTTATGAGCTAATGCCAGCCCTGATGTCCAGCCGCCCATGTATAATACCCCTCCATGTATAATACCCCCCCATGTATAATACCCCCCATGTATAATACCCCCCATGTATAATACCCCCCATGTATAATACCCCTCCATGTATAATACCCCCCCATGTAAATACCCTCCATGTATAATACCCCCCCATGTAAATACCCCTCATGTATAATACCCCCCCATGTATAATACCCCCCCATGTATAATACCCCTCCATGTGTATAATACCCCCCCATGTATAATACTCCTCCATGTATAATACCCCCCATGTATAATACCCCCCCATGTATAATACCCCCCCATGTATAATACCCCTCCATGTATAATACCCCCCCATGTATTAATACCCCTCCATGTATAATACCCCTCCATGTATATTACCCCCCCCATGTATAATACCCCCCATGTATAATACCCCCCCATGTATAATACCCCTCCATGTATAATACCCCCATGTATAATACCCCCATGTATAATACCCCCCCATGTATATACCCCCCATGTATAATACCCCCCCATGTATAATACCCCTCCATGTATAATACCCCCCCATGTATAATACCCCTCCATGTATAATACCCCCCCATGTATAATACCCCCCATGTATAATACCCTCCCATGTATAATACCCCCCATGTATAATACCCCTCCATGTATAATACCCCCCCATGTATAATACCCCCTCCATGTATAATACCCCATGTATAATACCCCCATGTATAATACCCCCCATGTATAATACCCCTCCATGTATAATACCCCCCCATGTATAATACCCTCCATGTATAATTACCCCCCATGCCTATAACTACCCCCATGTATAATACCCCCATGTATAATACCCCCCCATGTATAATACCCCCCATGTATATCCTCGATAAACCACCCCATGTATAACCTCCATGTTATAAACCCGCTATGTATAATACCCCCGTCATAATACACTCCCTGATAAACCCCCATCGTATAATACCCTCCCATGTAGTAACCCCATTTACAATACCCCTCCAGATAATACTCCTTCCTGTTATAATACTCCCCATGTATACATACCCCCCCCATGTTAATTCCCCCCCATTCTATAACTACCCCTCCATGTAAATACCCCGACCCATGTCATAATACCCATGATCATATACCTCCATGCTCATAATTACCCCCAGTATAATACCCCTCCATGTATTAATATCCTCCATTGTTATCAATACCCCCCATGATTAATAATCCCCCTGCATAATTAACCCCTCCATGATATTAATACCCCCCATGGTATAATAACCCCCCATTATAATCCCCCCCATTGTTAATTACCCTCCCATGTGATTAATATCCCCCCCACGTTAATTAATACCCCCAGCTAATAATACCCTCCCCATGTAATAAATACCCCCCAGTATAATATCCCCATTGTAAATACCTTCCATGTATGAATAAACCCCCCCATGTATAATACCCTCTTGCGTCCTTCTGTCGGGAGACAAAACCGTAGTCTAACAGCCAGCTGGAGAGTCTGAGGGCCTGAGAGCCCTTTTGTCAGCTCCACATTGACTGCGATTTTATGGCTTGGTCTATAAACTAGCGGGCCGGGGTAGTCAACAAACGGCGGAGTCGAAGGATATAACTAGCGGCCGTCGGGTTAGTCTAAGCAACGCCGGGGTCTGCAAGGATATCAACTACGGCGGGCTCGTTAGTAACAAGCGCCGGGGTGAAGGGATATAACTACGCGCCGGGGTTAGTAAACAAGCGGCCGGGGGGAAGGGATATACACTGCGGCCGGGCAGTTAGTAACAACGCCGGGAGATGAAGGGATAATATACACGCGGCGGGGTTAGTAAACACGCGGCCTGCGGGTTGAAGGATATAACTACGCGGCGGGGCGTTAGAACAAGCGCGGGGGTAAAGGGATATAACTACGGCGGGGGTTAGTAACAACGGACCCGCGGGGTGAAGGGATATAACTACGCCGGGTGTAGTAAACCAACGCCCGGGGTGTAAGGATATAACTATACGGCCGGGTAGTAAAAAACAAGCCCGTAATGATATAACTCAGCGCCGAGGTTTAAGTAACAGCGGCCGGGTGAAGGATATAACTACGCGGACACCGGGGGTTAGTAACAACCGGCCGGGTGAATGGATATAAACTAGCGGCCGGGGCCTTAGTAACAAGCGGCGGGGTGAAGGGATATAACTAGCGCCGGGGTTAAGTAACAAGCGCCGGGGTGAAGGATATAAACTAGCACGGGCCGGGGCTTCCATAACAGGCGGCCCTGGGTGAAGGATATAACTTAGCGCCGGGTTAATAACAAGCGCTTGGGGAAGGATATAACTAGCGCGGGGTTAGTAACAACGCGCGTGGAAGGGATATCAACTAGCGCGCGGGCTTTGAATACAAGCAGGCCGGGGTGAAGGATATAACTAGCGGCCGGGGGTTAATAACAAGCGGCCGGGGTGAAGGGATATAACTAGCGCCGGGTTAGTAACAAGCGGCCGGGTGAAGGGATATAACTAGCGGCCGGGGTGATTAGTAACAAGCGGCCGGGGGGTGAAGGGATATAACTAGCGGCGGGGGTTAATAACAACGCGCCGGGGAAGGGATATAACTAGCGGCCGGGCGGGTTAATAACAAGCGGCCGGGGGTGAAGGGATATAACTAGCGGCCGGGGGTTTAATAACAAGCGGCCGGTGGCGTGAAGGATATAACTAGCGCCGGGGGTTAGTAACAAGCGGCCGGGGGTGAAGGGATATAACTAGCGGCCGGGGGTTAATAACAAGCGGCCGGGGGTGAAGGGATATAACTAGCGGCCGGGGGTTAATAACAAGCGGCCGGGGGTGAAGGGATATAACTAGCGGCCGGGGGTTAGTAACAAGCGGCCGGGGGTGAAGGGATATAACTAGCGGCCGGGGGTTAGTAACAAGCGGCCGGGGGTGAAGGGATGTAACTAGCGGCCGGGGGTTAATAACAAGCGGCCGGGGGTGAAGGAATGTTTGCAGCTGCGGAGTCACATTTATAGGTTTCCTTTGTTCCTATTCAGGGCCCGGGGCCCCTCACGGCGCTATTAATATACCCCCCCCCCCGGCTATTTATTGCCCGACTGCCCAATATACTGGATTTCTCTATATTCACATACAAAGAACTGAAAAGCCGACGTTTCGGCAAATCACATACAAAAGTCCCATTAAAGAAAGAGAAGAAACACTTTTTTTTAATCTAATTTTTGGGGCTCGGTCGCATCTTTTTGAGGGGGGGGGGTCGGAACCTTCCGCCAGCGACTGAGTCGGACCCTGCGACAGTAAATCCCCCCTTTCATTCTCCGCTAAATTTAGGGGCTTTCATGATCTTAGAGCTGAATCATGTGAGTGGGCGTCGGAGGTCAGAGGTTAATGAGCCCAATGACGTCACACAGAGCCCCCCCGACCCCCCCCCCCCAACAGAACTTTAAAGGAAAGAACCGAATTAGTCATCTTTCCCTTTGAAATAAACACATTTATGGCCCTCATTTAGTTTCATGCTTTGGGGGGCTAACCCAGCGATTACAGCAGCAGTTAAGTGAATAAACAATGGGGTTCATGCAATAATACCACGTACTAGGGGACATAGGGTCCTGTCCACAGAGCCAAAGTGACTAGGTCCCTGTCCCACAGAGCAAGTGACTAGGGTCCCGCCCACAGAGCCAAGAATAGTTCCCTGGCCCACAAGCTAAGACTAGGGGCTCCTGTCCCACAGGCTAAGTACTTAGGGGTCCCTGTCCCACAGAGGCCAATGACTAGGGTCCCTGTCCCACCAGAGCTAAGTAACTAGGGTCCTGTCCCACAGAGCCAAGTGACTAGGGGTCCCTGTCCCACAGAGCCAAGTGACTAGGCGTCCCTTTCCCACAGAGCCAAATACTAGGGGTCCCTGTCAAGCTAATGACTAGAGCAGCAATACTAGGGTCCAGTGACTAGGGGTCCCTGTCCCACCCAAGAGGCCACAGAGCCAGTGACTAGGGTCCCTTAGTGGGTCCCACAAGCAAGTGACTAGGAGGGTCCTGTCACAGAGCCAAGTGACTAGGGGTCCCTGTCCCACAGAGCCAAGTGACTAGGGGTCCCTGTCCCACAGAGCCAAGTGACTAGGGGTCCCTGTCCCACAGAGCTGGGATCTAACAAACACTTTGCCCACTGGGGGCGCTGTTTCACTTATCCTGGGAACCCAGACGCCCGAGCTCCTACCCCCTCGCTGCCCTTTCCCTGCTGCCCCCGGGGGGAGTCTCAATAATCCCTTATCAGCTGAGAAATCGGCTTCTCACCCCCAACTGCGGATATTACTGTCGCTGAGGGGCTTTAGAAGGAAAACACATTTCCAATATACCCTAATCTGGGGCTTATTACCCACTTTCCTCTTATTATATTCCTTTGGGCTATTATTTGCCCCCCTCCCCACCCCCCAAATACCCCGGGACTTGCATTGACCTCTCTATTTCTGTTGAATGGAGCTGAAAAAATCTTTTTCACGTGTGCTGGGAACGTTCTATGGTTATATTGTCGCTAAGGTTGAAAAAAGACCTTTAACCGTTAACTTTTAGTATGATGTAGGGCGTGATATTCTGAGACAGTTTGCAATTGGTCTTCATTTTTTATTATTTGTAGTTTTTTAGTTATTTCATTTTTTGTCCAGCGGCTCTGCGGTTTGGAGTTTCAGCAGCTATTATGTTGCTAGGGTATAATGTACCTTAGCAACCAGGGAGTGGTTTGAATGAGAGTCAGGTATAAGAATAAGAGAGGTTGAGTAGTCGGAGCGGCGGCTCCTTGGCTCGCTGGCGGGAGTGGGGGCCACACGAGGATTTGTTTGCCCGCTGCTTGTGGGACAATGTCGCTAATGATGTGAGCAAACACTTCTCCCAACTGCCCCTCAGCCCCTCAGCCCCTTCAGCCCCTTCAGCCCCTCAGCCCCTCAGCCCCTCAGCCCCTCAGCCCTCAGCCCCTCAGCCCCTCAGCCTTCAGCCCCTCAGACCCTCAGCCCTCAGCCCCTCAGCCCCAGGCCCCTCAGCCCCTCAGCCTGCAGCCCTCAGCCCCTCAGCCCCTCAGCCTCTCAGCCCTCAGCCCCGTCCAGCCCCTCAGCCCTCAGCCCTCAGCCCCTCAGCCCCTCAGCCCTTCAGCCCCTCAGCCCTCAGCCCTCAGCTCAGCCCTCAGCCCCTTCAGCCCCTCAGCCCCTCCCTCAGCCCCTCAGCCCTCTCAGCCCCTCAGCCCCTCAGCCCTCCCCTCAGCCCCTCAGCCCCTACAGCACCCTCAGCCCCTTCAGAACCCCTCAGCCCCTCAGCCCCTCGCCCCTCAGCCCCTCAGCCCCTCAGCCCCTTCAGCCCCCCCTCAGCTCCGCTCACCCCTCAAGCCCCTCAGCCCTTCAGCCCGCTCAGCCCTCAGCCCACTCAGCCCCTCAGCCCCCTCAGCCCCTCAGCCCCTCAGCCCCTCAGCCCTCAGCCCTTCAGCCCCTCAGCCCTCAGCCCCTCAGCCCCTCAGCCCCTCAGCCCCTCAGCCCCTCAGCCCTTCAGCCCTCAGCCCCCAGCCCCTCAGCCCCTCAGCCCCTCAGCCCCTCAGCCCCTCAGCCCCTCAGCCCTCAGCTCCCCTCAGCCCCTTCAGCCCTCAGCCCTCAGCCTCAGCCCTTCAGCCCTCAGAGCCCTTCAGCCCCTCAGCCTCAGCCCCTAGCCCTCAGCCCTCAGCCCTCACCCCTCAGCCCCTCAGCCCTTCAGCCCCTCAGCTAGCCCTTCAGCCCCTCAGCCCCTCAGCCCTTCAGCCCCTCAGCCCCTCAGCCCCTCAGCCCCTTCAGCCCCTCAGCCCTCAGCCCTCAGCCCCTCAGCCCCTCAGCCCTCAGCCCTTCAGCCCCCTCAGCCCCTCAGCCCTCAGCCTCAGCCCTCAGCCCCTCAGCCCCTCAGCCCTTTCAGCCCCTCAGCCCTCAGCCCCTCAGCCCCTCAGCCCCTCAGCCCCTCAGCCCCTCAGCCCTCAGCCCCTCAGCCCCTCAGCCCCTCAGGCCTCAGCCCTCTCAGCCCCTCAGCCCCTCAGCCCCTCAGCCCCTCAGCCCCTCAGCCCCTCAGCCCTCAGGCCTCAAGCCCTTCAGCCCCTCAGCCCCTCAGCCCTCAGCCCCTCAGCCCCTCAGCCCTCACCCCTCAGCCCCTCAGCCCCTCAGCCCTCAGCCCCTCAGCCCCTCAGCCCCTCAGCCCCCACCCCTCAGCCCTCAGCCCTCAGCCCCTCAGCCCCTCAGCCCTCAGCCCCTCAGCCCTCAGCCCCTCAGCCCTCAGCCCCTCAGCCCTTTCAGCCCCCTCAGCCCTTCAGCCCCTCAGCCCCTCAGCCCCTCAGCCCCTCAGCCCTTCAGCCCCTCAGCCCCTCAGCCCCTCAGCCCCTCAGCCTCTCAGCCCCTCAGCCCCTCAGCCCCTCAGCCCCTCAGCCCCTCAGCCCCTCAGCCCCTCAGCCCCTCAGCCCCTCAGCCCCTCAGCCCTTCAGCCCCTCAGCCCCTCAGCCCCTCAGCCCCTCAGCCCTTCAGCCCCTCAGCCCTCAGCCCCTCAGCCCTCAGCCCCTCAGCCCTTCAGCCCCTCAGCCCTCAGCCCCTCAGCCCCTCAGCCCTTCAGCCCCTCAGCCCTTCAGCCCCTCAGCCCCTCAGCCCCTCAGCCCCTCAGCCCCTCAGCCCCTCAGCCCCTCAGCCCCTCAGCCCCTCAGCCCCTCAGCCCGGGCCCACGTGGGGATCAGTGGGATATTTACACAAGGCCTTGTCCTGCACATAAAGGGCCTCTGGGGAGGGAAGAGCCAGCGTTTTACTGGAGCCCCGGGGATTGGGTCTGGGCTGAACCAGAACATACAGCGCCACGGCTATGGCAGCGCCACAACATACAGCGCCACGGCTATGGCAGCGCCACAACATACAGCGCCACGGCTATGGCAGTGCCAGAACATACAGCCCCACGGCTATGGCAGTGCCAGAACATACAGCGCCACGGCTATGGCAGTGCCAGAACATACAGCCCCACGGCTATGGCAGCGCCACAACATACAGCGCCACGGCTATGGCAGTGCCAGAACATACAGCCCCACGGCTATGGCAGCGCCACAACATACAGCCCCACGGCTATGGCAGCGCCACAACATACAGCCCCACGGCTATGGCAGCGCCACAACATACAGCCCCACGGCTATGGCAGTGCCAGAACATACAGCCCCACGGCTATGGCAGCGCCACAACATACAGCCCCACGGCTATGGCAGCGCCAGAACATACAGCCCCACGGCTATGGCAGTGCCAGAACATACAGCGCCACGGCTATGGCAGTGCCAGAACATACAGCCCCACGGCTATGGCAGTGCCAGAACATACAGCCCCACGGCTATGGCAGTGCCCGGGGTACTGTGGCCTCTGTCCCCCACCCCCATTGAGGAAGTGACCGTGGGGCTCATTACTTAATTGCCCCAGTGCAGTTGCCTATAGCAACAGCCGTCAGTTGGCTTAAATCTACTAAAGGAAAGCAACGTTTTGATTGGCTGCTGTGGGTGACTCAGTTTAGTGTTGGGTTAGTTAATAAGTGTCAGAATCCTGATCAGAACCCCGTCTTTTTCAAGGTATTTGGGGTTCCCATGGGCGTGTCCCAGACACGAGACAGCAGAGAGAGAGTGCGGAGAGGTTTGTGCTTGTTACAGGGAGACAGTTGTGTGTTGGGGGGGGGAGTCTGGGATCCCTTCCATACGCTGGAGAAGTTCCTGATTCCTTCCCTCAGATTTAATGAAACCGCTCTGACCTGGAGTGACCTCTTCCCCCCTTTGGGGATCTTTTCCAGCGAGGGGATTAATGGCGCAGCCCTAGAGCGCAGAGCGAGCAGCCAGGGACGGGAAGTGGCGACGGGCAGGGACTTGTCAGATACAGACATACAGCTTATTGTGTGCCCAGAGCATTCCTTCCCTGTATATTTGTATTTATACATATGGGTAGGGGGTGCCATAGTGTTTCCCTTAGACAGTACAGTATGGGGGTACAGCTTAATGTGTGCCCAGAACATTCCCTCTCTGTATATTTGTATTTATACATATGGGTAGGGGGTGCCATAGTGTTTCCCTTAGACAGTACAGTATGGGGGTACAGCTTATTGTGTGCCCAGAGCATTCCTTCTCTGTATATTTGTATTTATACATATGGGTAGGGGGTGCCATAGTGTTTCCCTTAGACAGTACAGTATGGGGGTACAGCTTATTGTGTGCCCAGAGCATTCCTTCCCTGTATATTTGTATTTATACATATGGGTAGGGGGTGCCATAGTGTTTCCCTTAGACAGTACAGTACGGGGGTACAGCTTATTGTGTGCCCAGAACATTCCTTCTCTGTATATTTGTATTTATACATATGGGTAGGGGGTGCCATAGTGTTTCCCTTAGACAGTACAGTATGGGGGTACAGCTTATTGTGTGCCCAGAACATTCCCTCTCTGTATATTTGTATTTATACATATGGGTAGGGGGTGCCATAGTGTTTCCCTTAGACAGTACAGTATGGGGTACAGCTTATTGTGTGCCCAGAACATTCCTCTCTGTATATTTGTATTTATACATATGGGTAGGGGGTGCCATAGTGTTTCCCTTAGACAGTACAGTATGGGGGTACAGCTTATTGTGTGCCCAGAACATTCCTTCTCTGTATATTTGTATTTATACATATGGGTAGGGGGTGCCATAGTGTTTCCCTTAGACAGTACAGTATGGGGGTACAGCTTATTGTGTGCCCAGAACATTCCTTCTCTGTATATTTGTATTTATACATATGGGTAGGGGGTGCCATAGTGTTTCCCTTAGACAGTACAGTATGGGGGTACAGCTTATTGTGTGCCCAGAACATTCCTTCTCTGTATATTTGTATTTATACATATGGGTAGGAGGTGCCATAGTGTTTCCCTTAGACAGTACAGTATGGGGTACAGCTTATTGTGTGCCCAGAACATTCCCTCTCTGTATATTTGTATTTATACATATGGGTAGGGGGTGCCATAGTGTTTCCCTTAGACAGTACAGTATGGGGGTACAGCTTATTGTGTGCCCAGAACATTCCCTCTCTGTATATTTGTATTTATACATATGGGTAGGAGGTGCCATAGTGTTTCCCACAGACAGTACAGTATGGGGGTACAGCTTATTGTGTGCCCAGAACATTCCTTCTCTGTATATTTGTATTTATACATATGGGTAGGAGGTGCCATAGTGTTTCCCACAGACAGTACAGTATGGGGGTACAGCTGATGGGCCAGTAGCCATTGGGCCAGTGATGTAGCGCAGACAGGGGAATAGATTAATGGATTAATTAATATAATGAGCTGTAGAATTTTCCGGGTGATTCTTTATGTTTCCGTATCTGGGATCTCGTATTGATAAATCTGCTCAGGATGGAAATTGCTCCGCTCTTTGTTCTCTATTTGTAAAACAATTAAGTTGCCGTCATTAGTCAAACAGATAAACATAATTAGCAGATAAGGACGGATTCCAAGTTCTGCAGATAAATATGGGGGGGGGGATCAGTCTGTATAGGAAGGCCCCCCCTAAATACCTAATAATGTTTCCTCGCCCCCCCCTTAGTTTATAATTAGTCTCTCCGCTTTGGCTTCGTTAGCGCGTCGTTAGCAGCAGAGCTTTACACCAACCATCTCTATAAAATGGGGGTTCACTAGTGTCGGGGGCATTACCCGGCCGCTAATTGTATGTATTTAATTGATAGTTCTGAGAATGTGAATATTAATATATTAATAATAAACATATTTAACGAGAGGGGAATGAGGTCACGTCGGCGGGGAGAGTCGCCCCGAGACCAGCAGATTGGGGTTTCCCATAACTTTATCTCCGGGACCCCTATAATTATTATTATTATTAACATTTATTTATAATTATACGCCAATTATCACCTTCAGAGCCGTCGGCTCCAATAACAACGAGCAAAGGGTCTCGGCCAGGGGGAAAATTCTGCACAGCTAATCCCTTTGTGGGCCACAGAGCTAGCACTCACGTCAGTACATTCCCAGTTATATATCCCCCCCTCCCCTTACATTGCTGCCAGTAGAATCTCCTAGTACAGCACTGCTGGGAGTAAGGCCTGTTATACATGAACTAGGAGAGTGAGATGAGCCGGGTCTTTTAACCTGTTGACTGCCAGCAGCTATTTGATCTGTCCCCCCCCTTATGTTGCCACGTGAATATCAGCAATAACACTGTGCTCCTTTACAGTCAATTCTACAGTCCATGGCACGCAGTGGGTTAAAATAAAGGCATATTTCACTTGTATCAGTATAAATATTCTGTAATTGCCTTTATTTATGGGCCAATCAGTAAATTCCTCTGCGTTCAGCTGCTGTTTAACTTCCCCTTGCCAGTGGGATCCATTGAGGGAGCCCAGGGGGCTATTTATACCAAAGAGTAAGTGGCCGGGGGGCTGCCTGTCCAGTTGGTGCCCCCCCATCCCGAGGGAGACTGTGCCATTTGGAGGCCAGGGGTCTCGGCTTATTTAGTTGTTTGCACCTCTGAGGAAGAGGAGGCAGAAGACGCTGGTTCTGACCCAGATTGTGACGGAGCGTTGGGAGTAGGCGAGCGAGAGGGAGCCAGGAGTATCGGATCTCAGAGGATGGGGGAGATTAGCGGGAGCCCCTGGTAATGGGAGAGCCAAAGGGGGGGCTGTTTGGAAACGGTTATCTCCCCCTTTGTGCTTTTATCACTGCCCCCCCCCCTGCTCCCAAGGGGCCCCCCTGCCCTTACCCTAAAACTGCCCCCAGATCCTCGGGTTTCTTTCCCAGCCCTTCCTTATTCCCCATTCGTTATCCCCGGAACGGAGCAGCTTTTCATTGGCTCTGGGGGGGGGATAAGGAATTTCAATTGCAAGCTCTTCCGCTACAGGAACCGATGTAGGAATAAAGGGAAAGTAATCCCCCCTGCAGTCACTTTCACTCATTTCATATATTTCTTTTTTGTCTTTCAGATTTTCCGCTCCGGAATATGAGCCAGTGACATGGAGAATTCCGGCCCAGTCAGCACCGCGCACAAGAAGGAGGCCAAGAATTCCCTTCTGGATGGAAATGGATTCCCAGATCCGGGGAAGAAGTTGGGGGGCCTGAGCACTTCGCATGGGGGTACGTTGGATTTGTTTGTTGGTTTGGGGGGGACACAGGGGCAGGTACCCTGCTGGCGGTGATGTAACTATTGGGGGGCCCATAGGTGCTTTATACAGTATCTATCGGGGCAGAAGAGGCATTTGCCTAGGTGGCAGCAGTGGGGGGGCACTGGGCATGTACCTACCCCTAGTCCGGGCTCTTGTTCCCCCCCATTGGGTTGAGTTGCCCAGGGGGTCCCGGCTCTCGAGGGCCCAGTTCCTGAAGCTGTTGGTATTTAACCCCATTTGTGCTGCTCGTTAATTAGCGGCACAGCCAGACCCTTGGGCAGTAAAAGCAGCGGGGGGGGGGCCCTGAGTCTGGCTGGAATTTAATGCCCCCGTGACAGCTGCGGAGGTGCGACCGAGCCGGGGCTGTTAGTTCCACTTGTTATTATTGCCCCCTGATTTATAGAGACACCTCTGCGCCCCCTGAAATGACTTCCCCGGGGATCGGGGGGGGGGTCTCTCCGGCAGGGGAAAGGTCACGGCACAGTTTTACGTAAGGAAAATTTGGATTTGTTTCATTCTCTCTGCATTCGGCACGAGGTGTGTCCAACCCGCCCTGTTTATAGACTATAGAGCGGGAGCTGCCATATTGCTTCCAACCTCCCAGCCTGGGATTCTGGGTAATTCCCTGTGTTACCCCAGTTCTGTGGGCTGATGGGGCCCGACCTGTAGATGAAAGTCTCATCCGAGGGGCCCCTATTAAAGGGCCGGCGTTGAACTCAGAAAGACCCTTTGTTTTACTCCAGAGCTGAGACCCTATTGGGGGATTCGTTGGGGTCAGAAAATGGATATAAATGGCCCCTGTGTCGCCTGGCAAATGCCCCCGGGAACGTTGTGCTTTATGGCGCAGGGCGACTGCCGCCCCATTGTTTGGCCAATTGGGACACAAAAGGGCTCTTTCTTGTCCACCAATCACCCCTCGTGGGTTGTTCTATTGATGATATTTGGGGGTCGTTTGCTTAATTAGTTTCAAAGGCATCTGGGGCATAATTAACCCTTTAGGCTGTAGCTGGTGCGCGCATGGAAGGCCTGTGATTGGCTGATAGTGATACGGGTGCTTTGATGGTTGGTGCTGAGGAGAGGACATTATTCCTGCACTGGGATGTGGCAGTGGGGGCTGCTGATGGAATTATTAATGATAGGATCCTGGTACCCCCCCCCAAGCAATTACTGGGTGCATGCGAGTGGGCGACTATAGACTGAATGGGTGATTTACACAGCGAGTAACTATTTACGTGCGTTTGGATAAAAGGAGGGAGGGGGATGAGCCCTCTCTTTTACAGCCCCCCCCGGCTCTCTATCTGCCCCCACTATCTGTGCCTCTGATAGAACCATTTATCAAAGGGACGGTCATTTATTTCATGTGAACTGTGCCGCTGTCAGGGGCCGATCTGCCCCAAATACCCTGCGTTGTGCACCCAAGGGCCCATGGTCATGTGACTGTGGGAAATATGGGAGAAATCTATACAGGGACCCCACTATCCCTGAGCAAGGACGTAGCCATACAATAGGAAGCCATGGGCAGCGAAACATAGAGACTACAGAAAGGGATTGTGGCTTCACTGTAAGTTGTTCGGCACCTCCGGCACCAGTTTCACCGTAAATGTCGCTTTCGGGTTAAATGGCAGAAAGTCGAGGGAGTTACTCCCAAGAGCTGAGCCTTTAATCTGCCCCCCGGATAAAGTGGCTTTTCCCTGCTTATGTCTCTTTAGCAGTTTGTCCGTGGCAAGTCTCAGTTTCTCTGTGGCTTTTCATTGGGCCTAATCCCACTAATCCACTTCCCTCAGCACTGGGGGTTCCGACTCAGTATTGTCGTCTCATCGCCCTGTTAGTGTTCCCGGCGCTGGGGGGGGAATTAGTGCCAAGAACTCAAACTCGATCCTTGTTTTTTCATTTAACGTTTTTCATTTTTAACAAATATTTATATAAGTAAATTGTATTATAAAAATCATAGCGCAAAGAATATTAGTCCTACACAGGGAAACAGCAACGACTCCTGTAATATGTAGCAAATTCCCTTTATTGCCATATAGCAGCATTGCTATTCTAATGATACCCTGGGGGGGGCAGGGGCCGGGGGGTAACAGACTGGGGGGGGCAGGGGCCGGGGGGTAACAGACTGGGGGAGACAGGGGCTGGTGGGTAAGACAGTGGGGGGGACAGGGGCGGTGGGTAAGACAGTGGGGGCAGGGCCGGGAAGACAGGGGGCCGGTGGGTAAGACAGTGGGGGGGACAGGGGCCGTGGTAAGACAGTGGGGGGACAGGGGCCGGTGGGTAACAGACTGGGGGGGACAGGGGCCGGTGGGTAACAGACTGGGGGAGACAGGGGCCGGTGGGTAACAGACTGGGGGGGAACAGGGCCGGTGGGTAACAGACTGGGGAGACAGGGGCCGGTGGGTAACAGACTGGGGGGACAGGGGCCGGTGGGTAACACAGTGGGGGGGACAGGGGCGCGGTGGGTAACACAGTGGGGGGGACAGGGGCCGTGGGTAACACAGTGGGGGGGACAGGGGCCGTGGTAACACAGTGGGGGGGACAGGGGCCGGTGGGTAACACAGTGGGGGGGGGTACACAGGGGGGCCGGTGGGTAACACAGTGGGGAGGAAGGGGCGGTGGGTAACACAGTGGGGGGGACAGGGGCCGGTGGGTAACACAGTGGGGGGGACAGGGGGGGGGTAACACAGTGGGGGGGACAGGGGCCGGTGGGTAAGACAGTGGGGGGGACAGGGGCCGGTGGGTAAGACAGTGGGGGGGACAGGGGCCGGTGGGTAAGACAGTGGGGGGGACAGGGGCCGGGGGGAATTCTCCAAGGGAAAGTGAGAATATTCCTTATGGGGGAGCAGATGGGAGAAACACTTTATATCCCATAAAAACCAGCACATATTTCTGGGAAGGGCTGTGATTGGGGCAAATCCTTCCCATAATAGAAACTCGTGGGGTATTTGGTTTCCCTGGGAGGATCCCATTGCCGGACCCCGGGGCCGGTGCCAGTATAGGAAGCGCGCTGGCAGTTGGGGGGATGGCAGTTAGGCGGGGATGGCAGTTGGGGGGATGGCAGTTAGGCGGAGATGGCAGTTAGGCGGGGATGGCAGTTAGGCGGGGATGGCAGTTAGGCGGGGATGGCAGTTAGGCGGGGATGGCAGTTAGGCGGGGATGGCAGCCAGATGAGGGATGGGGATTACGTCGCTTTCCGTCCCACAGAAACTGATTTAAGTGGTTGCAGATCTGGGTTTTTTACAGAAGCAGCAGATGGGACACTCGGGGGCTAATTTGGGTTCTTGCAGAAATAACCACTTGTGGGCGACACGTGTCCCAAACACAATGGGCCCAGTTAACCCTCTGGTGTACAGGCTGGGATTAAAGGGGAAGTTGACTCTGCTTTCAACTGTCACATTATCCCAGGGAGAGATCAAGTTTACAGCAAAGATATTTACCTTCCATTATTGTTTTCTCTTCAGCGAGGAATGTTTTGATTTTGTCTCGTTGCTAGGGTCAGCGACCCCCGCCTACCAGAAAGATGATTTTCCTCTGTTGCTGTTAATTACATGTACCTAAAATTCAGATATAATTGTTTAGTTTTGCTGCCAATAGGGCTGTTCTGCCCCCAATAAGGGGTAATTATATCTTAGTTGGGATCAAGTACAGGAACTGTTTTATTATTACAGAGAAAAGGGAATCATTTAACCATTAAATAAACCCAATAGGGCTGTTCTGCCCCAATAAGGGGTAATTATATCTTAGTTGGGATCAAGTACAGGTACTGTTTTATTATTACAGAGAAAAGGGAATCATTTAACCATTAAATAAACCCAATAGGGCTGTTCTGCCCCCAATAAGGGGTAATTATATCTTAGTTGGGATCAAGTACAGGTACTGTTTTATTATTACAGAGAAAATGGAATCATTTAACCATGAAATAAACCCAATAGGGCTGTTCTGCCCCAATAAGGGGTAATTATATCTTAGTTGGGATCAAGTACAGGTACTGTTTTATTATTACAGAGAAAAGGGAATCATTTAACCATTAAATAAACCCAATAGGGCTGTTCTGCCCCAATAAGGGGTAATTATATCTTAGTTGGGATCAAGTACAGGTACTGTTTTTATTATTACAGAGAAAAGGGAATCATTTAACCATTTAATAAACCCAATAGGACTGTTCTGCCCCAATAAGGGGTAATTATATCTTAGTTGGGATCAAGTACAGGTACTGTTTTATTATTACAGAGAAAAGGGGAATCATTTAACCATTAAATAAACCCAATAGGGCTGTTCTGCCCCAATAAGGGGTAATTATATCTTAGTTGGGATCAAGTACAGGTACTGTTTTATTATTACAGAGAAAAGGGAATCATTTAACCATTTAATAAACCCAATAGGACTGTTCTGCCCCCAATAAGGGGTAATTATATCTTAGTTGGGATCAAGTACAGGTACTGTTTTATTATTACAGAGAAAAGGGAATCATTTAACCATTAAATAAACCAATAGGGCTGTTCTGCCCCAATAAGGGGTAATTATATCTTAGTTGGGATCAAGTACAGGTACTGTTTTATTTATTACAGAGAAAAGGGAATCATTTAACCATTAAATAAACCCAATAGGGCTGTTCTGCCCCAATAAGGGGTAATTATATCCTTAGTTGGGATCAAGTACAGGTACTGTTTTATTATTACAGAGAAAAGGGAATCATTTAACCATTAAATAAACCCAATAGGGCTGTTCTGCCCCAATAAGGGGTAATTATATCTTAGTTGGGATCAAGTACAGGTACTGTTTTATTATTACAGAGAAAAGGGAATCATTTAACCATTAAATAAACCCAATAGGGCTGTTCTGCCCCAATAAGGGGTAATTATATCTTAGTTGGGATCAAGTACAGGTACTGTTTTATTATTACAGAGAAAAGGGAATCATTTAACCATTAAATAAACCCAATAGGGCTGTTCTGCCCCAATAAGGGGTAATTATATCTTAGTTGGGATCAAGTACAGGTACTGTTTTATTATTACAGAGAAAAGGGAATCATTTAACCATTAAATAAACCCAATAGGACTGTTCTGCCCCAATAAGGGGTAATTATATCTTAGTTGGGATCAAGTACAGGTACTGTTTTATTATTACAGAGAAAAGGGAATCATTTAACCATTAAATAAACCCAATAGGACTGTTCTGCCCCAATAAGGGGTAATTATATCTTAGTTGGGATCAAGTACAGGTACTGTTTTATTATTACAGAGAAAAGGGAATCATTTAACCATTAAATAAACCCAATAGGGCTGTTCTGCCCCAATAAGGGGTAATTATATCTTAGTTGGGATCAAGTACAGGTACTGTTTTATTATTACAGAGAAAAGGGAATCATTTAACCATTAAATAAACCCAATAGGGCTGTTCTGCCCCCAATAAGGGGTAATTATATCTTAGTTGGGATCAAGTAGCACCAGCCCCCTCCCCCACCCCAGCTTCACCTCAACACCACATGACATTGCCCCTCTCTGATTGGTCACATTTATTATAGATAAAATATATATATTTGGGAGAAGGCAAGTTTGCACAAACAGGAGGTGTAACTAAGCCCCATATTTATATCTGGCAGACACTGTCCCTTAGTGAGTTGCCCCTATAATCCCATTCCTAGACCCCCGGCCTGGGGCAAATACTTAGTGCCTGACGCACGGGGTCTGATTGCCGGAATCCCAGTCTCTGCTTGTCGGGGGGAATCTCTGTCCCGGGAATTAATCAGTACAATTGTTTGGGCGGTCGAATTTATGTTGCAAACACACGGAATCAATTTACAGATTTGGTGGGATCAGTGTCTAACTTTCCCTTTAATAGCCCAGTTGGCTAGCAATGGCGCTGAATAGGGAGACATAATTATGGGGGGGGGGGGGGAACATGTGAAAGTTATAATGTGATCAATGCTCCGGCTTTGTTCTGCTTATTCTCATGGAATATGGATAGAACTTTCCCAAATTCACTGTCAGCAGATCAATCAGAGAATTAACTAAACGGAACAAAGGAACTTTCTTGGAATCTGTAATTCTACTACTGAGCCAAGGGGGGGCCTCTCCATGGGAGCTGCCATAGTGTTTCCCTTAGACAGTACAGTATGGGGGTACAGCTTATTGTGTGCCCAGAACATTCCTTCTCTGTATATTTGTATTTATACATATGGGTAGGGGGTGCCATAGTGTTTCCCTTAGACAGTACAGTATGGGGGTACAGCTTATTGTGTGCCCAGAACATTCCTTCTCTGTATATTTGTATTTATACATATGGGTAGGGGTGCCATAGTGTTTCCCTTAGACAGTACAGTATGGGGGTACAGCTTATTGTGTGCCCAGAACATTCCTTCTCTGTATATTTGTATTTATACATATGGGTAGGAGGTGCCATAGTGTTTCCCTTAGACAGTACAGTATGGGGGTACAGCTTATTGTGTGCCAGAACATTCCTTCTCTGTATATTTGTATTTATACATATGGGTAGGGGGTGCCATAGTGTTTCCCTTAGACAGTACAGTATGGGGGTACAGCTTATTGTGTGCCCAGAACATTCCTTCTCTGTATTTGTATTTATACATATGGGTAGGGGGTGCCATAGTGTTTCCCTTAGACAGTACAGTATGGGGGTACAGCTTATTGTGTGCCCAGAACATTCCCTCTCTGTATATTTGTATTTATACATATGGGTAGGGGGTGCCATAGTGTTTCCCTTAGACAGTACAGTATGGGGGTACAGCTTATTGTGTGCCCAGAATCTCTGTATATTTGTATTTATACATATGGGTAGGAGGTGCCATTGTGTTTCGCTTAGACAGTACAGTATGGGGGTACAGCTTATTGTGTGCCCAGAACATTCCCTCTCTGTATATTTGTATTTATACATATGGGTAGGAGGTGCCATAGTGTTTCCCTTAGACAGTACAGTATGGGGGTACAGCTTATTGTGTGCCCAGAACATTCCCTCTCTGTATATTTGTATTTATACATATGGGTAGGAGGTGCCATAGTGTTTCCCTTAGACAGTACAGTATGGGGGTACAGCTTATTGTGTGCCCAGAACATTCCCTCTCTGTATATTTGTATTTATACACATGGGTAGGGGGTGCTGCGGTACCGCGGGAGTCACGTGTGCGTCCCAGTAATGCTGCAGGTATGTGGGCGGGCAGAGGGGCTGGGGGAGGGGCCAGGGGAGGGGCTGGCAGGGGGGGCGCTTGGCTCATACAGGAGATAACATGTCACGGAGGGAAATGACATCCCAGCCTTGTTTTTTGGATCCTTTTCACATTTCCTAAAGGAGAGATTAGTTGGGTTCTGGCTGCGCCTGTGAAACCGCCGTCGGGCCACACACGAGGGACCACGTAAGCCGGCTGCGTCCTCTAATCCCGCCGCTCAGCCGGCCCATTTACGGTTTATATCAGAGACTGGACTCCATATATATAAACTCTAATCCTGGCACCAGTAGAACTACCACTCCCTGCATCTCGGGACAGACAACAGATGGGAGTTGTTTTCATGCACTGAATTGAACTAATGTAGATTGTCAGCTCTTGGGAAAAGCAGCTTCTCTTCTTTAGCAAATGCTATAGCCGCATACTGTACTGGAAACCAATATGGCAGCTCCCACCCCTATGTATAAATACAGATACATTGATGATATAATTTGCCCTGTGGCCCCAGAATGAGCCCCAAGGGCCACAGATGGGACAGGGCCGGACGCCCCTTCCCCTATAAATGATTTAATTGGTTCCTGAAGAGTCGACGTCTGTTTGGAGATTTCTTTGCACATTGATCCAATTAGCGGCTCGTTACTGGGTCGGCCCATTAGGGGAGCTGAGGAATAAACGACCCTTGTACTTTCCTAATTCCTTGCAGATCCGATACAGACACTGGATATTTGCCTACAGAGCCCAGCGAGCATTCTGGGAGCTGCCCTGTCCAGCAAAGCCATTGGTTGCTTTAACATCCAATCACAGGCAAGCTGAGTGGCTGCCCTGCTCTGTGCACACAAATACTCTAGATGCTCATTGGGTAATATTAGGATAGATAGAATCCCCTGCAGGGGGTATATTCCATATAAGGGACAGTGTAGCAGAAGACTCTTGATCCAAAAGCTTGCAATCTAATTGGGTGCTACTGAGCAAAGAAAGGGCAGTGATCCATTTTTATTCAAATGCTCATGAATTTGGATGCAGTGAGTGAGTACTCACACTCACACTAAAGTGGCTTTAGATTCAATGTTGTAGATTGTAAGCTCTTTGGGGCAGATTGTAAGCTCTTTGGGACAGGGCTCTCTTTATCTCTTGTATCGGTTACTGATTGCTTTATATGTTACTCCTTGTAGATTGTAAGCTCTTTGGGGCAGGGCTCCCTTCCCCTCTTGTATCGGTTATTGATTGCTTTATATGTTTCTCCTTGTAGATTGTAAGCTCTTTGGGGCAGGGCTCCCTTCCCCTCCTGTATCGGTTACTGATTGCTTTATATGTTACTCCTTGTAGATTGTAAGCTCTTTTGGGCAGGGCTCCCTTCCCCTCTTGTATCGGTTATTGATTGCTTTATATGTTTCTCCTTGTAGATTGTAAGCTCTTTGGGGCAGGGCTCTCTTCCCCTCCTGTATCGGTTACTGATTGCTTTATATGTTACTCCTTGTAGAGTGTAAGCTCTTTGGGGCAGGGCTCCCTTCCCCTCCTGTATCGGTTACTGATTGCTTTATATGTTACTCCTTGTAGAGTGTAAGCTCTTTTGGGCAGGGCTCCCTTCCCCTCTTGTATCGGTTACTGATTGCTTTATATGTTACTTCTTGTAGAGTGTAAGCTCTTTGGGGCAGGGCTCCCTTCCCCTCTTGTATCGGTTATTGATTGCTTTATATGTTACTCCTTGTAGATTGTAAGCTCTTTGGGGCAGGGCTCCCTTCCCCTCCTGTATCGGTTACTGATTGCTTTATATGTTACTCCTTGTAGATTGTAAGCTCTTTGGGGCAGGGCTCCCTTCCCCTCCTGTATCGGTTACTGATTGCTTTATATGTTACTCCTTGTAGAGTGTAAGCTCTTTTGGGCAGGGCTCTCTTCCCCTCCTGTATCGGTTACTGATTGCTTTATATGTTACTCCTTGTAGAGTGTAAGCTCTTTGGGGCAGGGCTCTCTTCCCCTCCTGTATCGGTTACTGATTGCTTTATATGTTACTCCTTGTAGAGTGTAAGCTCTTTGGGGCAGGGCTCCCTTCCCCTCCTGTATCGGTTACTGATTGCTGTATATGTTACTCTGTATGCCCAATGTATGAAACCCACTTATTGTACAGCGCTGCGGGATATGTTGGCGCTTTATAAATAAATGTTAATAATAATAATAATTAATAACCAGAAAACCTGACCAATTGCAATGTGCGTGGGAATGCCGCCGCGTGCATCACAGCCCCCGGGAGTTGCGCCGGGAGTCCGACCTTTCCGCATCTATTTCTGGCCACACCTGGATGGGATTCTGCGCCGACTAAAATAGCAGCGGGCGCGGGGGGCACTGCTGGCTCAGGGGAACCTATTTCGGGCGCCCGAATGACTCGTTTCTCCTGCTTTGTGGCTAAATGCCCCCCCATAGCCCCAGACCCCCAAATACAGGTGGGCTGCGGCCCTTCCTCTGCTGCTGAAATGAATATCTTGTATGAAAGGTTTACTTTGCCTTTATTTTAGTCCCATTGTTGGCACCAGGTTTGCTGTGGCAGTGGCCCTACTGCTGGGGATGCTGGGAAATGTAGTTCAGTAGCTGCTGATTGGATGGCCATGATTGAGATACATGATTGCAGATGTTTTTGCCCCCCACTGTTGCACTTTGTGGGGCCCCCGAGAGTAAGGGCCCCGAGTCAGTCGCTCTTTACCGTCTAACAGCGCCGGGAACACAGAACTCTGTTTAGTCTGGGCCCATAGTCACTGGGTCCCCCCCCCTGCGTCCCGACCTCTAACCCCCGGGTGCTGACAGATCCCCCAGCTGGAACGTGTCACAGATCCACACAAAGGGACCAAGGGCTGTGAGGGAGACCAATAAGGGCGGAAGAGTGTGTGTGTGAAGGGAAATTAGATTGCAAGCTCTGCTGGGGAGATTTAAAAGAAATTCCCATGGATTTGCCCTGTGTGCATGCAGGGTGTGCTTTCTGCTCTGTAGTGTGTCAGGGGGTGGAGCTTTTGCTGCTCGGCTTTGATTGGTGGCTGTTTCCTCCTTACAAAAGCCCCACCCTACACTCTGAGAAATGGAAAGTGCCCCCCCTGGGGCAGGGACTGGGGTAACTGATGTTTTTTTTTGCCCTTTATAAATACATGGAAATACTGCCACCCTTGTGCAGCCATGGGATTCTGGGAGTTGTAGTTTAGTTACAGAGCTGTGTAACCCCCCCCCCCCCCCTCTATGCCCAGGGATTCAGTCTGCCATGGGATTCTGGGAGTTGTAGTTCAGGTACAGAGCTGTGTATCCCCCCCCCCCCCCCCGTGCCCAGGGATTCAGTCTGCCATGGGATTCTGGGAGTTGTAGTTCAGTTACAGAGCTGTGTATCCCCCCCCCCCCCCCCGTGCCCAGGGATTCAGTCTGCTATGGGATTCTGGGAGTTGTAGTTCAGGTACAGAGCTGTGTATCCCCCCCCCCCCCCCCGTGCCCAGGGATTCAGTCTGCCATGGGATTCTGGGAGTTGTAGTTCAGGTACAGAGCTGTGTATCCCCCCCCCCCCCCGTGCCCAGGGATTCAGTCTGCCATGGGATTCTGGGAGTTGTAGTTCAGTTACAGAGCTGTGTATCCCCCCCCCCCGTGCCCAGGGATTCAGTCTGCCATGGGATTCTGGGAGTTGTAGTTCAGTTACAGAGCTGTGTAAACCCCCCTCCCCCCCCTTGCCCCAGATCTGTTGTTTAACCCTCAGTTAATTGGCCAGTTCCCTGAGCCCTTATCTGCCCTCGTTATCTGCCCCTTTAACTCATCAGCTTCTCATTAGCTTTTGCCTCCAGGGAACCCCCCCCCCAAGTGCCCCTCCCTGGGGAGAGGGGGGGGGGAGTCTGATTACAGGAAGCAGTGACCCCAGTTAATGTGGTGGTGCCCATTGGTTATAATGGGGGGATTGTGTGGGGCAGTGTGGGAACTCCCAGCCTATAATCAATGGGGAATTGGGCAACAGACAGACAAATGGCTCGGAGTTAATAACCGAGGGGGGGGGTCATTTCCTCGTCTGGAGGGCTTTAACCCTTTCATGACCCCACTAGGCCAGACAGTTATAGGCGGAAATCACAAGCTCCCAGCTGTCATGAACTACAACTCCCAGCACCCCTCCACAATCTCCCCCCCCCCCAGGGTCAGTAACTGCCCCCAGAGCAGCTCCTTTCCACCTTTATTCCTGGACTGACGCAACTCCCAGCACCCCTCCACAATCTCCCCCCCCCCATACCTGTGTAGCCTTGTTCCCTATTCCTATTTAGCTTCTAATTGACCCCCCCCCCCCCCCCCCCGAGGGTCAGTAACTGCCCCCAGAGCAACTCTTTTCCACCTCCCTGGACTGACGCAACTCCCAGCAACCTGTTTTCTAGGGCAGAATATGTGCTTGTTACCCCCAGCCCCTTGCCCCCCAGTATGTTGGTGTTATTGTAGCTGCTTGTGTCTGTCTGTCTCCCAGTTTGCGCTCTCTTGATGGATTGCCGGGGTCACGCAGAGACAGCCCCCCCTGAGCTGCTTGGCATCTTGGCATTTGCCCCCTGACCCATCGGTGCCACGAGCTGAGACCCCCCCTTGGCTGCTGTTTATGCCACGTGGATCTTGCCCTATGGGATAACCTTGAATAAGCTATTCTATTATACAGCATGGGAGCCTACATTTCCCATCATCCCCTGCAGAATGGAATTGAACCATTCCTGCCCTGATTCATGTGTTTCCAATCCTGGGGGGGGGGGGATCTTATTGGTTATTGTGATTATTCCCCCCAGTAAATGGGTCACTGTTTGCTCAGTCTGTGCAGCTGGAGAATTCCCCCCCCCCCCCCGGGTTTACTTGCCCTTGGAAGCTGCGCAGTCTGCGCTTTGGGGGATTTTCACGGCCATTCAGCAATTTTATTATTTTTGCAGTTTGTTCAGTTTTATGGTGCGACTGTAACATTGGGCCCCCGGCCCGGAGCTCCGGTTACTGATCCGATACGGCGTCCCAGGGCCGCGTGTAACAGTCCCACGCGTTGATATAGGGGTATATAGGGTGGGTTTATTATTATTGTGTAACCCTCTATGCGCCATGTTCCCATTAGGGATAAAGTGGGAAAAAAAATTATTTAAAACCAAAGGAACTGATTGATACAAAGTTACATTATTATTATTATATTATTACTTATTATTAACTTTTAATATGATATAGACGTTGATATTCGGAGACAATTTGCAATTGGTCTTCGTTTTTTTTATTTTCGATGGGTTTGTTTTCCGCTATTTAGCTTTTTGTTCAGCAGCTCTCCATAGCAGCTTCTGGTTGCTAGGGTCTTTAGTTACCCTAGCAACCAGGCAGTGGCTTAAATCAGATGGGAATATGAATAGGGGAGGGCCTGAATATAAAGATAAGGAATAAAAAGTAACAATAACAATAAAACTGGAGCCTCACAGAGCAATAGGGTTTGGCTGCCGGGGTCAGTGACCCCCATTTGAAAGCTGCAAAGAGTCAGAAAAGGAAGGGAAATAATTCAAAAACGATAAAAAATAAATAATAAAGACCAATTGCAAAGTTGCTAGAAATAGGCCATTCTATAACATACTAGAAGGTAACTTTGATGTTTAAGGGTTTGGTGGAATGAACGACTTACCTGCCATTGTGACCCCTGGGACGTCTCCAATTCCAAAAGAAACCTGAGACCCCCCACCCCCCCAGCTATCTGCACCCCCCCCCCCACCAGCTATCTGCACCCCCCCCCCAGCTATCGGCCTCCCTTTGTACTATTTCAGGAGAAGCAGCGGACGTGGTGGGAGTCTCGTGTTTATACAGAGGGGGATGTCAGCATTAAACACTGGTGATCGGAAGCAGACGCGACCCAAAGAGCTAACGCTCCGGTACCAGAGACCCATTACCCAGACTGCTTTATATCAGCAATGAAGGTTACTAAGGATTCTGGGAGCCCCAGTGGGTTCCGCCATCAGGGGAGTCTCTTAGTATTAATGCCTCTGCTGGGAGTCTGTTCCCAGGATCTACTACCACTTCTTTCAACTATAGATTATTTATAAAGCGCCAACGTATTCTGCATCGCTGTACAATAAGTGGGTTTTATACACTGGACATACAGCGAAGAGAGTCCTGCCCAAAAGAGCTTACACTCTATGTAACAGACTTAACCCCTACAGAACCAGCTGCCTGGAAAAAAGAGTTAATTCCTGAGGCAGGTTGGGGGTACAGTTTGCCTATATAATGTAGGAGGAATATGGGGGTACAGTTTGCCTATGTAATGTAGGAGGAATATGGGGGGGCAGTTTGCCTATGTAATGTAAGAGGAATATGGGGGGGCAGTTTGCCTATGCAATGTAAGAGGAATATGGGGGGGCAGTTTGCCTATGTAATGTAAGAGGAATATGGGGGGGGCAGTTTGCCTATGTAATGTAGGAGGAATATGGGGGGGCAGTTTGCCTATGTAATGTAAGAGGAATATGGGGGGGCAGTTTGCCTATGTAATGTAGGAGGAATATGGGGGGGCAGTTTGCCTATGTAATGTAGGAGGAATATGGGGGGGCAGTTTGCCTATGCAATGTAGGAGGAATATGGGGGGGCAGTTTGCCTATGCAATGTAGGAGGAATATGGGGGGGCAGTTTGCCTATGTAATGTAAGAGGAATATGGGGGGGCAGTTTGCCTATGTAATGTAGGAGGAATATGGGGGGGCAGTTTGCCTATGTAATGTAGGAGGAATATGGGGGGGCAGTTTGCCTATGTAATGTAGGAGGAATATGGGGGGGCAGTTTGCCTATGTAATGTAGGAGGAATATGGGGGGGCAGTTTGCCTATGTAATGTAGGAGGAATATGGGGGGGCAGTTTGCCTATGTAATGTAGGGGGAATATGGGGGGGCAGTTTGCCTATGCAATGTAGGAGGAATATGGGGGGGCAGTTTGCCTATGTAATGTAGGAGGAATATGGGGGGGCAGTTTGCCTATGTAATGTAGGAGGAATATGGGGGGCAGTTTGCCTATGCAATGTAGGAGGAATATGGGGGGCAGTTTGCCTATGCAATGTAGGAGGAATATGGGGGGGCAGTTTGCCTATGTAATGTAGGAGGAATATGGGGGGCAGTTTGCCTATGTAATGTAGGGGGAATATGAGGGGGCAGTTTGCCTATATAATGTAGGAGGAATATGGGGGGGCAGTTTGCCTATGTAATGTAGGAGGAATATGGGGGGGCAGTTTGCCTATGTAATGTAGGGGGAATATGGGGGGGCAGTTTGCCTATGCAATGTAGGAGGAATATGGGGGGGCAGTTTGCCTATGTAATGTAGGAGGAATATGGGGGGCAGTTTGCCTATGTAATGTAGGGGGAATATGGGGGGGCAGTTTGCCTATGCAATGTAGGAGGAATATGGGGGGGCAGTTTGCCTATGTAATGTAGGGGGAATATGAGGGGGCAGTTACTATGCAATGTAGGAGGCATATGGGGGGGCAGTTTGCCTATGTAATGTAGGGGGAATATGGGGGGGCAGTTACTATGCAATGTAGGAGGAATATGGGGGGGCAGTTACTATGCAATGTAGGAGGCATATGGGGGGGCAGTTTGCCTATGCAATGTAGGAGGAATATGGGGGGGCAGTTTGCCTATGTAATGTAGGAGGAATATGGGGGGGGCAGTTATTATGCAATGTAGGAGGAATATGGGGGGGCAGTTATTATGCAATGTAGGAGGAATATGGGGGGGCAGTTACTATGCAATGTAGGAGGAATATGGGGGGGCAGTTATTATGCAATGTAGGAGGAATATGGGGGGGCAGTTACTATGCAATGTAGGAGGCATATGGGGGGGGGGTTGATGCAGAACATTATTCCCAGTTTGAGCAGAAGGCGCTGCTGGGGGGGGGATTATGCGCAGTATCGGGTCGTACCTGGAAACTGAATAAATTTGGTTTTATGGCGCCGCTTCATCGCAGGCAGGAACCCCATAAATCCAGGGTTTTTTACCCAAGAATTAGACAGAGAATTACCAGGGGGGGGCGCACCTGGGCACCCATTAAACCCAGGGAATGTGAGTTTGTTCCGTTTTATCTGTGCCGGGGGGGGGCTTTATATTGGGGGTCTGGGCTGAATGTAGTAATGAGCCCCCTGTTAATGGCTGTATATCCTGGCATGGAGACAGCGTGGGGGTCACGGCTCCCCGTCACTATCGTTGCATCTCGTTATCTCACATTTATGTGCATGTTATTCCCTGTGCGCCGACGAGCCGATCAGTTAATAAATCTAATTATCCGTCCCCAGAATCTCTGCGCGGCCCCCACCTCACGGGTAATAAGGGGATTTTGTGGCACCTATAATTGCGCCCATAAATCCCCCCCGTTCCCCGTATCCACACACCGGTCCTTTTATAGGCAGTATTTAGCCCAATCCGCCTCGGGCTTCTCTGGGCTCCGCAGATATTTCATGAATGCCACAAATTATCTTATCCCCCCCCAATATCCTAATAACCTGGGCTGGGGGGGCTCAATCCTGCCTAAAAATCTGCATTTGTGCAGCAAATCATTTGCTCTCATTATAAGGAGGAATCCATGTTGCTTTGCTCAGTTCCTGTTCTCTATGCAATGCCCACTTCCTGTTCTCTTTGCACGCCTGACTTCCTGTTCTGTTGGACTTCTCTCTATAGAACTACTATTGGTTCTGGAATCATTTTATAGAGGTGTAACTGCTTATAAAGGAGGGATGTAGAATTTGGGTCCTTTCCCAGGCATTGTATCCGCTGCTGAGTCAGACTAAGACTCCTTGGTTACAATATGGGCAGAGTGAATGGACAGTTGGGAAACACGAGGCAAAAGCAATTACCGGATCTCCTGCTGAGCGGTAACACAGGGAAAGGCCGGGGCTTTGTGCTGCCCAGAGCCCTACGCGCCGCCGGGGAGACCATTAGAAAAGGACTGAGATTTTAGTATTCCGGCCCAGTCGCTGCTCTGCCCAATCCGCTAGTCCCGTTGGGCCGAGGAACAGATGGAGAACAAGACTTGTCCGGACCCTGCGTTACTTACATACCTGCCCATATATTACTCCTCCTGTCTACACCAGGTTACATATCTATATCAATAATCCCAAGGTCGTTAGGGTGAGTGGCCCTAGCAACCAGACAGCAGGACTCCACATAAGTCCCAAATATAAATACAAATTGCCCCATGATCTTGGGGATAAAGATAACATTTATCTCCAGAATGAAGTTACCCTTTAATGCGCAGACGCAGGCAAAGGGGGCGCTGTCACCTCATTTTTTTCTGGACTTTAGCAAATCCGCCCGTTGCTATCTGTACATGAGCTGGAAACCTTCTCTCGTTCTCTGCAGTTTATTTTATCTGCGCCTCGGCCCTTTCCAAACATTTCTATTCAAGTAAATCTTCCCCTTGTGTTTGGAGCTGATGAGCCGTAAGAATGACCGGGGCCAGAATCAGACAATGAGGGGGGGGGGAGGGGTTACATAGACCATTCTGAACTACAACTCCCAGAATGCCTCAGCCGGCCAGATCTGGCCCAAGTGATACACATGAGATGGGCTATTGTACGGCGCTGCGGAATGTGTTGGCGACAAACATTCTCTGCGGCTCCTGCGTGGGCAGGAAGGGGTTACTGGGCTTGGCCGCCAGGGGCAGACGGAATGAAAGCCAAATGTTCCAGGTTTGGCCTCATCCTGGGGCTGCGACTGTTTCCCTTTCTCCTGCGCCACAAGAAAAACCCAAATAATCCGAGTGCCGGGAGCGTGGGCACTGGGAAGGGTTTGTGGTCGTAATTAGAGCGGCCCTACTGCCCCCTCCCTCCCTACTGCCCCCTCCCTGCTGCCCCCTCCCTCCCTACTGATGGGGCCCCAGAGATGCAAGGATAGGATTTGTAGGGTGCAAAGGAGGGGACTTGGCATAATAGGGTGTGGGGAGACAGAACGGGGCAATAACAAGGCGCCCCATCCCTCTTACTTGTATATTTGTCATTTATATTACAGAGAGCTGAATATTAAAGGAGAAGGAAAGGTAAAAACTCAGTAGCCATAAGCACTCACAGAAACGCTGCGCTGAGTCCTCTATCAAAGGATCGTCTCCTTTTTTGTAAACATGTTCTTCTGTATCAGACTTCCTGCTCTCAGAACAATCCTTCATTCCCGGGGCCCCAGTTTGTGCAGTTCTCTCCTCTCTTCTGCTCCCCCTCCCATAAGAATTAATTCAACTCACTCCCCCTCCCATAAGAATTAATTCAACTCACTCCCCCTCCCATAAGAATTAATTCAACTCACTCCCCCTCCCATAAGAATTAATTCAACTCACTCCCCCTCCCATAAGAATTCATTATACTCACTCCCCCTCCCATAAGAATTCATTATACTCACTCCCCCCTCCCATAAGAATTAATTCAACTCACTCCCCCTCCCATAAGAATTAATTCAACTCACTCCCCCTCCCATAAGAATTCATTATACTCACTCCCCCTCCCATAAGAATTCATTAAACTCACTCCCCCTCCCATAAGAATTAATTCAACTCACTCCCCCTCCCATAAGAATTAATTCAACTCACTCCCCCTCCCATAAGAATTCATTAAACTCACTCCCCCTCCCATAAGAATTCATTAAACTCACTCCCCCTCCCTTAGGAATGTGTAATCTGAGCTATAAGTGCCAGAGCTGCAGCAGGAAGCTACTTAGACCGAGCTAAAATGGCGGCTGCTATCTTACACAAACAGAGGGAGCCCCTAGGGCTGTTACTCAGGCAGGTAAAGCTTTCTGCAGAATAAATATAGGGCTCTAGGGGGCACTAATGTGGCAAATCTATTGGCAATAAAATACCTAAATGCCTTTCCTTCTGCTTTAAGGTCCTGTAGAGACAGGAAATTATTTCAGGGGCATTTTGGCCACCCCCTTTAATACCCCAAACTATGGGAAGTGGGAGATTGGGTGATAACTGCAAGCGGGGGGGGAAATCCTCCTGAAAGTTGGCATGGCTGGTAAGGGCATACGGGTAGATTTTGCCCAAGCACCTCAACTGCCCGCTTAGCCAGGCCTCTGCCCTGCATTGTGTGGCACATCCCTTAGCTGCCCCACCCCCAGTTATGCCACAGATTGGCCAAAGGGGGGCAACTTGGTCGATCTGCTGTAATGCGCTGATAGACACCCTCATAGTCAAAGGGGCTGGCACCTTTATAATAACTTTCATTATGATGTAGAGAGTGATCATTTTTTATTATTTGCCGTTTTTTTAATTATTTAGCTTTTTGTTCAGCAGCTCAGCAGTTTGGAAGTTCAGGAGCTATCTAGTTGCTAGGGTCCAATTTAACCTAGCAACCTGGTTTGAAAGATAGAAGGAAATATGAATAGGGGAGGGACTGAATAGAAAGATAAGGAATAAAAAGTAACAATAAAACTGGAGCCTCACAGAGCAATAGGGTTTGGCTGCCGGGGTCAGTGACCCCCATTTGAAAGCTGCAAAGAGTCAGAAGAAGAAGGCAAATAATTTAAAATGTATAACAAATAAAAAATGAAGACCAATTGAAAAGTTGCTAAGAATAGGCCTTTCTATAACAGGTATCAGTCCCCTTTCTCACACCTCTGGGAACTATAAAACAGGCTGAATGAATGGAAAGGCCTCGGTTGCTGAGACTGCGGGAAGCTCAGGGCCCAGAAGTTGCGCCAGAAGTTGCGTCTGCGCAACAGAAATGCGTCGGAGGGTAAATGACAAATCAGGGGCTCTGAGCCGGGAGAAACGCGCGAATGTTGATGAATGGGGGGGCCCCTGCTGGAGTTTGGGGGCCGTATGCAGATAAGTAATGGCCCCCCCTTTGCCCCCAGTCTGTCTGTAGAGATGGATTCGTGCATCAGTCGCTGCGCGTCGCACACACCAGTCATTAGAGGGGAATGGGGGGGCCGGGAATATTAATAACGGGGGTGATTTGTCACCAGCACAAATACAACTAAATTAGGCAGTGTCCCATTTCCGCTCCAGACGGGATCCTCCGCCACAGGTGCAGCACAGAGCCGACCCAATTAGCTTGAAATATTGCCCCTTCCCAAAGCCTGACACCTGGGCTGCCTCCAGCGCTACAATTGGGGGGGGAATAAGGGGAGCCGGGCCTGAAATGGCCAAAACCGAGGGCCCAACAGAAACATTGGGGCCACAGGCCGGGCCTTTAGCTGCTGGGACCAACTGGGCAACAAGGCATATCCATCTCTTGTGGAGTTATGGGACCAAAGGCAGTGAAAGAGTTAAATAAGACTGAGTGTTCCTATCTGGTGCCAGGAATGCATAGGTTAATATCCCGGGGGGGGTCGCTATGGCATGGGTTAATAGCGTCGGCGTCCTGTCTTTGCATTGGTTAATTGTTAAAAGCCTATTCCAGCAGTGAGTGGGTTTCTGATCTGTATGTGCACTCTGCTGTCAGGGTTGGCTGTGCAGGGGTTAACTCTAACCCTCTCTGTCATTGGGGTTGTAAGTGCAGGGGTTAACTGAGCCTTGCACTGCTATTAGGTCACTGGCTGTGCAGGGGTTAACTCTAACCCTCTCTGTGATTGGGGTTGTAGGTGCAGGGGTTAACTGACTTTCTTTGCTCTTAGGTCACTGGCTGTACAGGGGTTAACGCTAAGCCCTCTCTGTGATTGGGGTTGTAGGTGCAGGGGTTAACTGTAAACTCTTTCTTTGCTATTAGGTCACTGGCTGTGCAGGGGTTAACGCTAAGCCCTCTCTGTTATTGGGGTTGTAGGTGCAGGGGTTAACTGTAAACTCTTTCTTTGCTATTAGGTCACTGGCTGTGCAGGGGTTAACGCTAAGCCCTCTCTGTTATTGGGGTTGTAGGTGCAGGGGTTAACTGTAAACTCTTTCTTTGCTATTAGGTCACTGGCTGTGCAGGGGTTAACTCTAAGCCCTCTCTGTTATTGGGGTTGTAGGTGCAGGGGTTAACTGTAAACTCTTTCTTTGCTATTAGGTCACTGGCTGTGCAGGGGTTAACTCTAAGCCCTCTCTGTTATTGGGGTTGTAGGTGCAGGGGTTAACTGTAAACTCTTTCTTTGCTATTAGGTCACTGGCTGTGCAGGGGTTAACGCTAAGCCCTCTCTGTTATTGGGGTTGTAGGTGCAGGGGTTAACTGTAAACTCTTTCTTTGCTATTAGGTCACTGGCTGTGCAGGGGTTAACGCTAAGCCCTCTCTGTTATTGGGGTTGTAGGTGCAGGGGTTAACTCTAACCCTCTCTGTCATTGGGGTTGTAGGTGCAGGGGTTAACTCTAACCCTCTCTGTCATTGGGGTTGTAGGTGCAGGGGTTAACTGTAAACTCTTTCTTTGCTATTCGGTCACTGGCTGTGCAGGGGTTAACTTTTAACCCTCTCTGTGATTGGGGTTGTAGGTGCAGGGGTTAACTGACTTTCTTTGCTGTTAGGTCACTGGCAGTGCAGGGGTTAACCCTGACCCTCCCTGTCGTTAGGGCCCTGGCAGTGCAGGGGTTAACCCTGATCCTCACTGTTCTTAGGTCACTCGCTGTGCAGGGGTTAACCCTGACCCCCACTGACGTTAGGGCCCTGGCAGTGCAGGGGTTAACCCTGACCCCCACTGATGTTAGGGCCCTGGCAGTGCAGGGGTTAACCCTGACCCCACCTGACGTTAGGGCCCTGGCAGTGCAGGGGTTAACCCTGACCCCACCTGACGTTAGGGCCCTGGCAGTGCAGGGGTTAACCCTGACCCCACCTGACGTTAGGGCCCTGGCAGTGCAGGGGTTATAGAGATTTGGGATCTGGCGGCTTCTGGAACAGGAATTTCCTGCCCGATTTTCATTTCCTCTCACTTCTCCCGTATTTATATATATTTTCTTCTTTTTCTTCAAACGGAGACAGAAAATCTTTGTTTAATTATGGCCCCGGGGCCCCCCCGCGGGATTCATATCACTATTGGTTTCTCTATTAGAACTTCCTGTTCCAGAGATAAGAAAACAGGGGGGGGGGGCTCTGGGGGTTAAGGGGTGTAATGGCGCGTAATTGCCCCTCTGTGCTGTGGGGTGTTTATATGTCACTGAGATTTGCCCGTTGCTGTTCTGCCCCCTGGAACCAACACACGGGGGTATTACCTACAGGCACTGACCTGTCCCCCTATTTATTGCCCCCGATCATTTGTCTGGCGCTGGAAATCCTTCTATTAATTACCCCTCTAACCAGGGCCCAAGTGTGACGTGTGGCCCTTAAATACAAATATTCCAAATTCAGGGCCCACAGGACCTTGAACTGTAAATTCCATATTGGGAATTAGGGGGGGGCTAAGGTCTGGTTAGTAACCCCGGGTTGCACTGCCAGGAGTTGTATTTCATTCATGTTGTTTTGACTGTGGGGGGCTCACTATGTAGCCCCCCCCCCCCCCAGTATTTCTATGGACTCTGTATGTTCCCCGCACACACCCTCCTGTTGGTGCTTTATAGACGCATATTCATTATAAAGATGGTAACTGTGCTAATAATTCTAGTCGCTATGGTCAAGGGGCCATAGCAACAAGCCAGCAATGACACTGGCAAAGCTGCAGCAGATGGGAAAGTTTAAACACAAACCACACAGGTAGAAAAGACAAATTGCAAATAAGCGGCGAATCCCGGCGCCTGGGAACCTTCACTTTGGGGGGAACTTGTCCAGAACTGGGAGCGGTGTTGGCCGGGTCGGCGCTGGTTCCAGCTGTTTCCCGCTGCTCTCGGCCCAGTCTCTGGTTACGCGGGAGGAAGCCGGATCCTGGGTTTGGGTGCCCAGTTGAGTGTGGGAAGGAGCTGGGACAGGTGGTGAAATGAGATTGTAGCCGGGCGTAAAATCCCCCCATTGTTCCACAGACTGCGAGGGGCTTCCAGCGGGGAGGGGGGGCCTGGGAATCTGCTGTTTGGCCTCAGCTATTGGCTTAACCTCTTCACTACCACAACCCATTCAGAACCTTTCCATAAGGGGGTGCTATAGAGCTTACTTGCCCTGGTTATATCTGTGGCTCTTCTGCCTGTGACCCGAGGGCCACAACATCCCCCCAGTCACTGGCCATATGGGACCCCACATTGTGCCTTATGGGGCCCCCACATTGTGCCTTATGGGGCCCCTGTACATACCCTACGGCAGCTGCCATATCTGTACCCCACATTGTGCCTTATGGGACCCCACATTGTGCCCTATGGGACCCCTGTACATACCCTACGGCAGCTGCCATATCTGTACCCCACATTGTGCCTTATGGGACCCCACATTGTGCCTTATGGGACCCCTGTACATACCCTACGGCAGCTGCCATATCTGTACCCCACATTGTGCCTTATGGGACCCCACATTGTGCCTTATGGGACCCCTGTACATAACCTACGGCAGCTGCCATATCTGTACCCCACATTGTGCCTTATGGGACCCCTGTACATAACCTACGGCAGCTGCCATATCTGTACCCCACATTGTGCCTTATGGGACCCCTGTACATAACCTACGGCAGCTGCCATATCTGTACCCCACATTGTGCCTTAAGGGACCCCTGTATCTGTACCCCACACTGTGATACCAGGGGACAGAAATGCCAAAGGGAAAGTAAACCCTGCTAATAAATGTGCTTAGCAGCCACTTTATTTTCCCAGGGGGGCGACTTGCCCTCAGACTCTAGTGGAACAGCACCCCTAGTGGTGACCTTATAAAGGAAACTGGTGAAAAGGCCAAATTTGTATTAAAAATCTGCTCTTTCAGACGTGGGTGCCCCCATTCTGCCCATACACGGGGGGATCTGCTTATGTAGTGGCCCCCTTGCCTTCCCAATTGAATCCCTGACTATAGAGCAGGTAGGGAGGCCATAGGTTTGGTCCCACCCATTGGGCCAGTAGCCAGCCGGCAGGAGTGGCCGAGCCCTCAGGCAATTCAGCGTTACTATTGGCCGTGTGTAATTGCTCTCATTATCTAAGACTGTAATTGTCCCTTTAACGACGTTTTCCTGTCTCCTCCGCAGCTCCGGCTCCTCTCTTCCCGGCCTTCCACCCCCCCTTCCCGGTTGAAGTGCGCCACCAGGAGGGCAGGTACCATTACGACGCCCACAGCATTCACGCTCTCCATGGGTAAGTCCGGCTTTCCTTGTAACTCACATACAGAATTATATTGTCTCAGTCTAAATGCCATAAGGGGACAGGAAGTCAGGAGAGCAAAGTAAAATGCTTCCCCCAGCTTCCTGTAGCCTTAGTGCTGCCAGTATATGAACCATGGGCATCATAAGAAATGCCAATGTAGTTTAGTTACCTGCCTACTTGGCAATGACTGTTGGATTATACATGTGTGTATATATCATATACCTTTCCCTGTGAGCTGCCATCTTGGATTTCTAGGCCCACCCACTGCTCTGAGTCACTGACTGTCCCGGCTGTACATGGGCTGGATGAACCGACACTTTATTCTCTGTAGAATCAGATCGACCCCATTTCCAGTTCCCGAGGGACGGGGCTCAGCCCACAGAAGGCCCAAAGCGTTTGATAAGGATATGGGGTATATGGGGTATATGGGGGTACAGTCTGCCCTCTGGCAACTCTCACAGTGGCCGATTGTTTGGGGGGGAAAATGTGTCAAGCACAATCAAGAAAATTCTTTATTTTAGTAAGAAAATAACGGTATTTGTAGAAAATGTGCAGAGAGAAGGCTGTTAATGGGCCCCAAACCCTCATGGGGGTTTTAACCACTTAGTGACTGAAACGGCTCATTAGCTGCCACTGGTTTGTGTGTGTGCAGCGGTATATCCATGCATGCAGTTCCCAAGGGGTTAACATCACCACCAAACTGCCTGCTCCAATCAGAGGCCAGCGTTCCCTAAATACGGTGATGTATTAGCGCTGTCCAACTGCCGCCGCCGGGGGACCGTTATTCTACATCATCATTTCCCGGGGCCCCTAATGGGCCGCTCCTGCCCCGGGGCCCTGCCTGCAGGGCTGAACCCCCAGTTATTCTACATCATCATTTCCCGGGGCCCCTAATGGGCCGCTCCTGCCCCGGGGCCCTGCCTGCAGGGCTGAACCCCCAGTTATTCTACATCATCATTTCCCGGGGCCCCTAATGGGCCGCTCCTGCCCCGGGGCCCTGCCTGACAGTGCTGAACCCCCAGTTATTCTACATCATCATTTCCCGGGGCCCCTAATGGGCCGCTCCTGCCCCGGGGCCCTGCCTGACAGCGCTGAACCCCCAGTTATTCTACATCATCATTTCCCGGGGCCCCTAATGGGCTGCTCCTGCCCCGGGGCCCTGCCTGACAGCGCTGAACCCCCCGTTATTCTACATCATCATTTCCTGGGGCCCCTAATGGGCCGCTCCTGCCCCGGGGCCCTGCCTGACAGCGCTGAACCCCCCGTTATTCTAGTTCATCATTTCCCGGGGCCCCTAATGGGCCGCTCCTGCCCCGGGGCCCTGCCTGCAGCGCTGAACCCCCCGTTATTCTACATCATCATTTCCTGGGGCCCCTAATGGGCCGCTCCTGCCCCGGGGCCCTGCCTGCAGCGCTGAACCCCCAGTTATTCTACATCATCATTTCCCGGGGCCCCTAATGGGCTGCTCCTGCCCCGGGGCCCTGCCTGCAGCGCTGAACCCCCAGTTATTCTACATCATCATTTCCCGGGGCCCCTAATGGGCCGCTCCTGCCCCGGGGCCCTGCCTGACAGCGCTGAACCCCCCGTTATTCTACATCATCATTTCCTGGGGCCCCTAATGGGCCGCTCCTGCCCCGGGGCCCTGCCTGACAGCGCTGAACCCCCCGTTATTCTACATCATCATTTCCCGGGGCCCCTAATGGGCCGCTCCTGCCCCGGGGCCCTGCCTGCAGCGCTGAACCCCCAGTTATTCTAGTTCATCATTTCCCGGGGCCCCTAATGGGCCGCTCCTGCCCCGGGGCCCTGCCTGACAGCGCTGAACCCCCCATTATTCTAGTTCATCATTTCCCGGGGCCCCTAATGGGCCGCTCCTGCCCCGGGGCCCTGCCTGACAGCGCTGAACCCCCCGTTATTCTACATCATCATTTCCCGGGGCCCCTAATGGGCCGCTCCTGCCCCGGGGGCCCCGCTGGCGTTATTTCCGCTGCCCAATAGAAGCCACGCTCCTGTTTGGCCCTTTAGTGGCCCCGTCAGTGGCCCCAGAGCAAGAGCCCCCTGCCCCCCCCTCCCCACAGGATGTTATTTATCAGAGAGTCATTTGTGGGGAATGTTTGCCGGAGAAATAAAGCGTCTGCTCTTTGGCTCCTATGATTAATGTGATGTGAGAGTGTCAGGGGCCCCTCATCTATCAAACCCCCCAGCCCCACTGCCCGGGCCCCGCAGCCCCTAATTACAGCAGCGCAGCAAATGAAGTGCTCAGAGCTCCGTGTCAGGGAGAGGGGCAATTATCTGCCTGCGGATACCCTGCGCTGCCCCATAATCCCCTCTAATCAGGCTCGGTTTTTAGGGTGGGGTGGAAAGAGCATGAACCCCCCCCCCTCCAGCCCCTTGCGATTGGTCTACTTTTTTCCCTTTTTAATTTAATAGAATGGAGAGATATGAAAGAGTTAATACAAATTGGCTGAGATCAGCACTGTCTGCATTCGGCTTATAGCGACTTGCCCTTTAAGAATGAGCAGAAATGCCATACGCAGGGCTCGGGGGGCTACGGAGAGACCCCCCCCATTCAACATTGTTTTCCAGTTACATTTCCCCCAAACCCACCCGGAATCCAGAAGAAGACTTTACTGCAGCCCCCCCAAAACCCATGTGTACTATTTGCAATTGGTCTCCAACTATTTGTATGGTTTTTCAGTTATTTAGCTTTTTGTTAAATAGCAGCCCTCCAGTTTGGTATTTTAGCAGCTATCTGGTTGCTAGGGTCTTATTTACCCTAACAACCAGACAGTGGTTTGAACAAGAGACTGATGGAAAGGGGCTTGAATAGAAAGATAGGGATTAAAAAGTAATAATAGCAATAAAATTGTAGCCTCTCAGGGTGATAATCTTTTGGTTGCCGGGGTCGGCGACCCCCATTTGAAAGCTGCAAAGAGTCAGAAGACAGGGGCAAAGAATTCAAAAACTATAAAAAAAATAAATAATGAAGACCAATTGCAAAGTTGCTAGAAATAGGGCATTCTGTAGCAACCTAAAGGCAATGTAATAAATGTATGGTTAGCTGAGGTCTAGTAACCCATAGCAACCAAACAGCTGGCCAGTAAAGGCAAGTACCTGATTGGTTTGCACTTTTTATTATAAGGTCACAGGCCCGACTCGCCCTCGTGGTAATAATATAATAAAATTCTGCTCGTCGGGACTCAGGAGTCGGATCTCGGCTCCACGTGGGCTAAATAATCACAGTAAGTGGGAACTCGGACAAAGCGCTTAATTACATCCGGTAACGAGGGGATTCGGGCTTTTCCTGCAGTAAATTAGGAGCAATGAGGCAGAGATAGGTAATTAGTATTCGCTCGTTAAGGCCGAGTGTGTCAGAAAGTGTGAGATTTTCCCATGTTCCTTTGGGATCAGGTTCCCCCATTTGCTGAATTAACAGATCTGTTGCCCCCCTGCTGTTCCTGCTGGACCACAACTCCCAGCATTCCCTGACAATCAACTTTATTTCCTGGTTTGTTTTTCCCAAACGGGCAACTCGACCTGAGTTTTATTTTGTTGGTCTAATAAAAATGCGAAGGGGTTAATGTTTGTTTTCATTGGGCTCCCGGAAAAGTTTAACCAGGTACGGGATTCCCCTGTACTAAGCACAATTCAGCAGGAACAGCCCCCTAAGTTTGCCCATAGCCTGTACAGAGAGATACCATAAAACTATGGCACATAGGGATTCCCCTGTACTAAGCACAATTCAGCAGGAACAGCCCCCTAAGTTTGTTCATAGTCTGTACAGAGAGATACCATAAAACTATGGCACATAGGGATTCCCCTGTACTAAGCACAATTCAGCAGGAACAGCCCCCTAAGTTTGTTCATAGTCTGTACAGAGAGATACCATAAAACTATGGCACATAGGGATTCCCCTGTACTAAGCACAATTCAGCAGGAACAGCCCCCTAAGTTTGCCCATAGCCTGTACAGAGAGATACCATAAAACTTAGGCACATAGGGATTCCCCTGTACTAAGCACAATTCAGCAGGAACAGCCCCCTAAGTTTGCTCATAGCCTGTACAGAGAGATACCATAAAACTATGGCACATAGGGATTCCCCTGTACTAAGCACAATTCAGCAGGAACAGCCCCCTAAGTTTGCTCATAGCCTGTACAGAGAGATACCATAAAACTATGGCACATAGGGATTCCCCTGTACTAAGCACAATTCAGCAGGAACAGCCCCCTAAGTTTGCTCATAGCCTGTACAGAGAGATACCATAAAACTATGGCACATAGGGATTCCCCTGTACTAAGCACAATTCAGCAGGAACAGCCCCCTAAGTTTGCTCATAGCCTGTACAGAGAGATACCATAAAACTATGGCACATAGGGATTCCCCTGTACTAAGCACAATTCAGCAGGAACAGCCCCCTAAGTTTGCCCATAGCCTGTACAGAGAGATACCATAAAACTATGGCACATAGGGATTCCCCTGTACTAAGCACAATTCAGCAGGAACAGCCCCCTAAGTTTGCCCATAGCCTGTACAGAGAGATACCATAAAACTATGGCACATAGGGATTCCCCTGTACATTTTAGGGTACATTAACCCTTCAACCACCAAGATTATCTAGATTACATGGCCCAAGAACAGCCAGAGACTTTCTGTTGCTTTTGAGGGTCTGTGTGATTTTTCCCCTTTCCCGAATCCCTGGCTTCCGGCTCGGCTGAGCGGCGGTTCTGGTGTCTGGAGATGAATCGGGACAGAACATGAATCCTGTGAGCGCAGAAAGTGTTTAGACTGTCAGGGAGCAGTTGATTCTCAGTCTAAACATCTCAAGTGCAACTCAGGACAAGAAGGATCGGGAGGCGTCTCGGTTACTGTGATCTCAGCCATTTAAAGGGGAACTAACACTTTCTTGGGGAATGTGTTGGCTGCGGAGCTGATTAACCAGAAGCCTCCTGTGTCCCCCTGCAGATACCCCTAGGTCTATCCCGTAGGTGGCTGTGGGAGAAGCAGTTGGTTGAGATTGGGGAGCGAGTTAGAGATTTGGGGGGTTCGGCTGCCCGACACAATGACCGAGTTGTTTGCAGCAGGTAAAACAGAATGACAGGTCCCATTGTATGGGGGGGGGGGGGAACAAGAGAAGGGGATTAGTGTGGGACGGGACACTCAGGGCAAATGGTTCATTATTAGGGCAATAACTAAAGTCTTGGGTTATTGGGGGGGTAGAATTTAAAGTCGGTATCACAATTAATTCCACTGCAGCTCAGAGAATAAAGGGTGGGGGGGGCGCTGCATGGCAACTCCGCGTGGGGACGAATAGGAGGCAGAACCCTGACAAATCAACCAGCGGCGCAGTTTGCCAAATCTCCACAGGAATGAGGTGTTGGAGACATGAACAGATGTACCCCGGGGGGGGCAATAAGCTGAACAGGATTCCCAGCACCCTGCACCTGCTTATTCACTATATATACATATTCTATACATACTATATACTATATACTATACGCATAGGAACTATGTGACTATCTGGGGTTCACCAAAAAGATATGAGAATAAGGGGGTTCAGTCTCAGTACTTTCTGAATAAAGGGCTCATTTATGTCTTTTCAAAAATACCTACCTGGCTTGGGGGCACTGAGAGCAACACCCAAGGGGTTGGGGGTCACTGACATAGAGAGTAATATTCTGAGACAATTTCCAATTGGTCTTCATTCTTTATTATTGGTAGTTTTCTTTAGATATTTAATTTTCAGTTCAGCAGCTCTCCAGTTTGGAGTTTCACCAGCCATTCGGTTGCTAGGATCCAAGTTATCTTAGCAACCAGGGAGGGGTTTGAATGAGAGACTGGTATATGAATAGGAGAGGAACTGAATAGGAAAATAAGTAATAAAAAGTAACAATAACAGTAAAACTGGAGCCTCACAGAGCAATAGGGTTTGGCTGCCGGGGTCAGTGACCCCCATTTGAAAGCTGCAAAGAGTTGGAAGAAGAAGGCAAATAATTAAAAAACTATAACAAATAAATAATGAAGACCAATTGAAAAGTTGCTTAGAATAGGCCGTACCATCCGTGGCACCACCATAGGGGAACGGGGAAATCGCAGGGACTGCAGCTGCGCTTGTGGGTTTAAGAGGTTCTGCAGCAGCTGGGAACAGCGGCAGGGAAAGGGTTACTGGGTTTGGCGGCAGATGGAACGCTCCGTGTTTATGGGAATTATTTCCAGACTGGAAACTGTCTCGGCGAGGAATAATAAGTCGTAGGGTAACGCGGTGATTGTGAGCAGAACCCCCACGACATGTCTGTCCGGAGAAGCCAAACGGACCTGTCGTCATAGCAACAACCTTTATCCTAATGAGCCCTAAACAACTGGACTTTTCTGAAAACTTTTCACCACTTGACTTAATTCCACTAGATACTCTATTCAATATATCTCTATAATACACAGTTTGCTCTATCGGACCAAACTGTAAATTATATCCTTATAAACGGCGCTTAGTGATGTCATCAGTTATAATCGGAGCTTAGTGATGTCATTTCTGTCACATGACTCACTGAGTCAACTTGTATATTATAATAAATAAAGTACTTTGGAGTTCCGTGATCTGTATAAAATATACGGAGTTCCTCAGTAGTTGGTAATATCCTTATATTTTACAATAGGGGGTACTTTATTCACTATATATTATAAGGAACACCTCGGGGGCTTATAATATCCCTATATGTTACAATAGGGGGTACTTTATTCACTATATATTATAAGGAACCCCTCAGGGGCTTATAATATCCCTATATGTTACAATAGGGGGCACTTTATTCACTATATATTATAAGGAACTCCTCGGGGGCTTATAATATCCCTATATGTTACAATAGGGGGCACTTTATTCACTATATATTATAAGGAACTCCTTGGTGACTTATAATATCCTTATATTTTACAATAGGGGGCACTTTATTCACTATATATTATAAGGAACTCCTCAGGGGCTTATAATATCCCTATATGTTACAATAGGGGGCACTTTATTCACTATATATTATAAGGAACTCCTCGGGGGCTTATAATATCCCTATATGTTACAATAGGGGGTACTTTATTCACTATATATTATAAGGAACCCCTCGGGGGCTTATAATATCCCTATATGTTACAATAGGGGGCACTTTATTCACTATATATTATAAGGAACTACTCGGGGGCTTATAATATCCTTATATATAACAATAGGGGGTACTTTATTCACTATATATTATAAGGAACTACTCGGGGGCTTATAATATCCTTATATTTTACAATAGGGGGTACTTTATTCACTATATATATCTATCAATGCTTTGTTTTACTGTGCTAATAACCCACATTTCTCTCTTTGCAGCCCCCCAACTCTCAGCGGTAGCCCCGTGATCTCAGACATCTCCTTAATCCGCCTCTCCCCCCACTCGCTGGGTACCGCCGAGTTTGGCCACGCCCACCACTATGTCAGCCCCCACATGGAGCATTACCTGCGCTCCGTGCACGGCAGCCCCACCCTGTCTATGATCTCGGCCGCCCGAGGGCTCAGCCCAGCAGAAGGTAAGGGGGTTTCCAAAACACTATGAGCCTAACGCTGTCATTTAGATTGTAAGCTCTTCTGCTAGATGCATTTAGCCCATTGGATAGTGGGGGTCTGCAGTGGTTTTTTTTCCTATAAATGAGGCAGAGAGGGTTGGCAGCCAATCAGCGCGGCTGTGATCTGGTGCCAGGGCATCATTATACCCAGGGAACGTAGGGAAATGCTTCATAATGAGATTCAGGAATGTTGTTTGGCACCGACTCCCCCTAATCCCATAGCAGCCTGGGGGTGCCCACCTCCGCCTGTAGGAATGCACGCAGCATTGGCACCACAGCACCCAGTATATGCCATCTGTATTGGGCACGCTGGCAACACACAGCAGCTGTCAAGGGGTTGTGGGAAAGGGTCCCATTATCCCACCTGTTTCTTCCTGCTCAGTTTTAAACCCGATACCCACTGGCAGTGCCCCCCATCCTGCTCAGTACTAAACCCGATACCCACTGGCAGTGCCCCCCATCCTGCTCAGTTTTAAACCCGATACCCACTGGCAGTGCCCCCCATCCTGCTCAGTTTTAAACCCGATACCCACTGGCACTGCCCCCCATCCTGCTCAGTTTTAAACCCGATACCCACTGGCAGTGCCCCCCATCCTGCTCAGTTTTAAACCTGATACCCACTGGCAGTGCCCCCCATCCTGCTCAGTTTTAAACCCGATACCCACTGGCAGTGCCCCCCATCCTGCTCAGTTTTAAACCCGATACCCACTGGCAGTGCCCCCCATCCTGCTCAGTTTTAAACCCGATACCCACTGGCAGTGCCCCCCATCCTGCTCAGTACTAAACCCGATACCCACTGGCACTGCCCCCCATCCTGCTCAGTACTAAACCCGATACCCACTGGCAGTGCTCCCCATCCTGCTCAGTACTAAACCCGATACCCACTGGCAGTGCTCCCCATCCTGCTCAGTACTAAACCCGATCCCACTGGCAGTGCCCCCCATCCTGCTCAGTACTAAACCCGATACCCAACCCACTGGCACTGCCTGCCCCATCCTGCTCAGTATTAAACCCGAACCCACTGGCAGTGCCCCATCCTGCTCAGTACTAACCCGATACCCACTGGCAGTGCCCCCCATCCTGCTCAGTACTAAACCCGATACCCACTGGCAGTCCCCCCATCCTGCTCAGTATAAACCCGATACCCACTGGCAGTGCCCCCATCCTGCTCAGTACTAAACCCGATACCCACTGGCAGTGCCCCCCCCTGCTCAGTATTAAACCCCATACCCACTGGCAGTGCCCCCCATCCTGCTCAGTACTAAACCCGATACCCACTGGCAGTGCCCCCCATCCTGCTCAGTATTAAACCCGATACCCACTGGCAGTGCCCCCCATCCTGCTCAGTATTAAACCCAATACCCACTGGCAGTGCCCCCCATCCTGCTCAGTACTAAACTGATACCCACTGGCAGTGCCCCCCACCTGCTCAGTATTAAACCCATACCCACTGGCACTGCCCCCCCCAGTATTAAACCCCCACTCAGTCATACTAAACCAGATACCCACTGGCAGTGCCCCCATCCTGCTCAGTACTAAACCCGATACCCACTGGCAGTGCCCCCCATCCTGCTCAGTATTAAACCCGATACCACTGGCAGTGCCCCCATCCTGCTCAGTACTAAACCCGATACCCACTGGCAGTGCCCCCCATCCTGCTCAGTACTAAACCCGATACCAGTGCCCCCCATCCTGCTCAGTACTAAACCCGATACCCACTGGCAGTGCCCCCCATCCTGCTCAGTATTAAACCCGATAACTGGCAGGCCCCCCATCCTGCTCAGTATTAAACCCTATCACTGCAGTGCCCCCATCCTGCTCAGTACTAAACCCGATACCCACTGGCAGTGCCCCCATCCTGCTCAGTACTAAACCCGATACCACTGCACATCACTGCTCAGTACAAAACCCGATACCCACTGGCAGTGGCCCCCCATCCTGCTCAGTATAAACCCAATACCCACTCAGTGCCCCCCATCCTGCTCAGTACAAAACCCGATACCCACTGGCAGTGCCCCCCATCCTGCTCAGTATTAAACCCGATACCCACTGGCAGTGCCCCCCATCCTGCTCAGTACTAAACCCGATACCCACTGGCAGTGCTCCCTCCTGCTCAGTATTAAACCCGATACCCACTGGCACCATCCTGCTCAGTATTAAACCCGATACCCACTGGCACTCCTGCTCAGTACTAACCCGATACCCTGCACTCCCCCATCCTGCTCAGCAGTGCCCCCCATCCTGCTCTATACTACCCGATACCCACTGGCAGTGCCCCCCATCCTGCTCAGTACTAAACCCGATACCCTGGCAGTGCCCCCCATCCTGCTCAGTACAGGCACCCGCCACTGGCAGTGCCCCCCTGCTCAGTACTCCACTGCTCAGTACTAAACCCGATACTCACTGGCAGTGCCCCCCATCCTGCTCAGTATTAAACCCGATACCCACTGGCACTGCCCCCCATCCTGCTCAGTATTAAACCCGATACCCACTGGCAGTGCCCCCCATCCTGCTCAGTATTAAACCCGATACCCACTGGCAGTGCCCCCCATCCTGCTCAGTATTAAACCCGATACCCACTGGTGGTGCCCCCCATCCTGCTCAGTATTAAACCCGATACCCACTGGCAGTGCCCCCCATCCTGCTCAGTATTAAACCCGATACCCACTGGCAGTGCCCCCCATCCTGCTCAGTACTAAACCCGATACCCACTGGCAGTGCCCCCCATCCTGCTCAGTACTAAACCCGATACCCACTGGCAGTGCCCCCCATCCTGCTCAGTACTAAACCCGATACCCACTGGCAGTGCCCCCCATCCTGCTCAGTATTAAACCCAATACCCACTGGCACTGCCTCAGCACTAACTAAAGAGGAAATTGCCCAATCACTTACTTGGGGGGCATAAAAACTAGAGATTTGGGGTGTTGCTGGGGGGGTTCAGGCACAGAGGTGATTAAGAACCACCGGGAGCCAAATGCCCCAACCAAGTCTCTGCACTTACAAAATAACCTCATGTCTCCCCTAAATGCCCGAGAGCGGCCGTTACTCTGGGTGTTTATTTTTTACTCCAAGTGCCCCCCCCCCCTGTCATCTCTTCAGGGTGTTGGGCTGAGGGGCTGCAGCTGGGGGGGAAATACTCTCATTGGCTCAGAACTTCTACTGCTCCATGTGTTTCCCTTTACCCTGACTAGGACTCAAGCTGATATTAAAGGGGAAGTAAAGACAGCAAATCCTTCCCTTTACTGAGCAGATATCTGTATATCACCCCTATAAATGCCCTTTTGGCACCATTTGCCAAGACCTTTGGCTGAGTAACTGGGGGGGCCCTGCCTTTGGCTGAGTAACTGGGGGGGCCCTGCCTTTGGCTGAGTAACTTGGGGGGCCCTGCCATTGGCTGAGTAACTGGGGGGGCCCTGCCTTTGGCTGAGTAACTGGGGGGGCCCTGCCTTTGGCTGAGTAACTGGGGGCCCCTGCCTTTGGCTGAGTAACTGGGGGGGCCCTGCCTTTGGCTGAGTAACTGGGGGGGCCCTGTCTTTGGCTGAGTAACTGGGGGGGCCCTGCCTTTGGCTGAGTAACTGGGGGGCCCCTGCCTTTGGCTGAGTAACTAGGGGGGCCCCTGCCTTTGGCTGAGTAACTGGGGGGCCCCTGCCTTTGGCTGAGTAACTGGGGGGCCCCTGCCTTTGGCTGAGTAACTGGGGGGCCCCTGCCTTTGGCTGAGTAACTGGGGGGCCCCTGCCTTTGGCTGAGTAACTGGGGGGCCCCTGCCTTTGACATGACTGCCCCGTGGGGCCGGATGAATAAAGTCTTTCTGATCTGTTTCTCCTACAGTGGCCCATGAGCACTTAAAAGAAAGGGGCATCTTTGGCTTAGCGCCCCCTGGTACCGCCCCCACAGAATACTGCCACCAAATGGCCATCTTGGCCAGTCACGCCAGTCCGTACGGGGAGCTGCTGGTACAGAGCGCGGCGGCGGCGGCGGGGAACACGGCGCATCTACACGAGTACCTCACCCCCATGGATGGTAAGTGCCACATGTACTGTTACCCCCCATTATTCCCCTGTGACTGCCCTATCTGCCCCACTGCCCAGGTGTCTGTTTAACCCTGTGCCTGCCGTATCTGCCCCACTGCCCAGGTGTCTGTTTAACCCTGTGCCTGCCGTATCTGCCCCACTGCCCAGGTGTCTGTTTAACCCTGTGCCTGCCGTATCTGCCCAACTGCCCAGGTGTCTGTTTAACCCTCTCTGTGACAGGCAGGTAACATCTATCCCCTATATCCATTCAGTACAAACAGGACTGGCTGCCATTCCTGGGATTCCCCCACCAGACTGGCAGTCTGTGGGTACAGGGAATGCCAGGGGGGGGCTGGGAGATGCCATAGACACTACTTATTGGCCTGTTTGGGCCTCTGGGTAAGTGACAGGAGCTCATTAGAACCCCAGTCTGGACCTGCTCATTATAACGCCTGGGGGGCTGGTTCCTCTGTCACAGACTGGCCCTGTGTTTAATGGTTAAAGGGAAACTATAGCTGCAATATTATTTTTTGTTCCCTAAGACTCCTCCTATTGTTCTATATAACCCTTTCTATAACTCCTCCTACTGCTCCATATAACCTCCCTATAACTCCTCCTACTGCTCTATATAACCCTTTCTATAACTCCTCCTACTGCTCCATATAACCTCCCTATAACTCCTCCTACTGCTCCATATAACCCCCCCGTAACTCCTCCTACTGCTCCATATAACCTCCCTATAACTCCTCCTACTGCTCCATATAACCCCCCCTGTATCTCCTCTTGTTGCCCCATTTAACCCTCCCTGTAACTCCTCTTGTTGCCCCATTTAACCCTCCCTATAACTGCTGTTTATATGACCCCCCCCCCCTGTATTACAGTGACATTCCTGCACTCCCTGTTCCGACTCCCAGCTGAGATGGTACCAGCTGATAGACCCAGTTCTGCTTATTCTCAAACTGTTTGTTGGAGGGATTGGGGGGGGGGGGCTGAGCTTTCAGCCCAATACCCAGAGTTTCCCTGTGAGGTTGGGGCGGTCGCAGTGCAATTACCCCCGGGGGGCCGCACACACGCCCCTGTGCCCCTTACACTCGCACAATGTTTTGTATTGTTACAAAATGTCATTAATGGCTTCCTGCTGTCGGCCGGGGTGTAGGGTTTCCCTGTGCCCAACACAGAGGCCCCAGTGTGTCAGTCCCAGCCCGTCCCATTATATTCCCAGTATTCCCATTATATTCCCAGTATTCCCATTATATTCCCATTATATTCCCAGTATTCCCATTATATTCCCAGTATTCCCATTATATTCCCAGTATTCCCAGTATTCCCATTATATTCCCAGTATTCCCATTATATTCCCAGTATTCCCATTATATTCCCAGTATTCCCATTATATTCCCAGTATTCCCAGTATTCCCATTATATTCCCAGTATTCCCATTATATTCCCAGTATTCCCATTATATTCCCAGTATTCCCATTATATTCCCAGTATTCCCAGGCCGGGCCCTCGTCAGCTGTAGCCTCTTATCAGTCTCCGCAATGAAACAAAGAGAAATGAGAGAATCTGGGGGTAATTACTTGCAGAAAGATGTGGGTCCCCCCGGGGGCTCAGTTCTACCCCCCCCCCCCCCCAGACCCCTACAGCAAGAAACAAAACACTTCAGCTCCTGGTTACTGTTTGTAAATACTGGGGCCCCGATGCGCTGTAGTTTTGCCCCTGATACCCCCCCAGATACATTACCCCCCCCCCCAGGACCTGAATGCGACTTTATTATTGCAGCTGCGCCGAGCGATGCGCCACTGTGGGAAAGGGTCAGTAACGTGGGGTCTTGGAATCGATTCCGACCAGGGTCTGTGTCTCTACTTCCTTCCAGGCAAAAGCACCACAGCCCCATCTTGCTTTATGGCAAGGAGTTTAGCTCTATTTAGGGCCACGGGATGATTTGCCCTTTATCTGAATGGCTCAGTCCTGCTGCCTGGAGTTGCCGGTGACTGAGCTACTGGGGGGGGGACACAGCAAATATATGAAGCACTGGCCTCTAGTGGCCAGATAGGGAACCCCCCACAGGGAACCCCCAGTTTTATTCAGTAAGGAGAGTCATGGGCATGATGGGTATTACCCAGGTATCTGTAACCCGGGGGGGCCCAGCCCGCAGCTGTTCAACTACAACTCCCAGTATCCCCCAAGAGCACTGTTATCTGTTTATAACCCATATTATTGCGCTTTAATACAATTATATATATATATAAACCTGAAAGTGCCCCCCTAAGGTTCCCAACTCCCCCATATTGGAGGAAACCATGGAGACGCCCTGTGTTTGTTCTGCATTCTGCTTTTTGTGTGAAACCCAAGCAAATCCAGTGCCAAGCACTATGGCAGCCAAGCCTCTGTATAACTTGGAGTGAGTAGGAGGGGGTGCTGGGTAATTGAAGTTAACGCCTTCTCTGCCAGAGGCGACCGCATATAAAAAAACAGATTTCTCCCTTAAAGGAGTAGCGCACCCTACAGATTATTCAGTATGGAGGTGTTGGCACTCCCGGCCCCTTGGGAAGAACTGTTACACATTAAAGGGGAGATTAACCAAATGATGCAGTTGGTGTGAGCATGCTGGGAGTTGTAGTTTACACCTGGAGTAGAAGTACAGGTGGAGTCAGTGTTACCGGGCATTCGCCTTAGATTGGCTCAGATGGAGCAGAGTTGGCTCAGTCTGTAGGTAACCGCTCAGTTGGCTCCATCTGTAGGTAACTGCTCAGTTTGCTCCATCTGTAGGTAACCGCTCGGTTGGCTCCATCTGTAGGTAGCCGCTTAGTTGGCTCCATCTGTAGGTAATTGCTCAGTTGGCTTCATCTGTAGGTAGCCGCTTAGTTGGCTCCATCTGTAGGTAATTTATTAGTTGGCTCCATCTGTAGGTAACCGCTCAGTTTGCTCCATCTGTAGGTAACCGCTCGGTTGACTCCATCTGTAGGTAACCGCTCAGTTTGCTCCATCTGTTGGTAACCGCTCAGTTTGCTCCATCTGTTGGTAACCGCTCAGTTTGCTCCATCTGTAGTTAACCGCTCATTTGGCTCCATCTGTAGGTAACCACTCAGTTGGCTCCATCTGTAGGAAACCGCTCAGTTTGCTCCATCTGTAGGTAACCGCTGAGTTGGCTCCATCTGTAGTTAACCGCTCATTTGGCTCCATCTGTAGGTAACCGCTCAGTTAGCTCCATCTGTAAGTAATTGCTCGGTTGGCTCCATCTGTAGGTAACCGCTCAGTTTGCTCCATCTGTAGGTAACCGCTCAGTTTGGCTCCATCTGTAGGTAACCGCTCAGTTTGCTCCATCTGTAGGTAACCGCTCAGTTTGCTCCATCTGTAGGTAACCGCTCAGTTTGCTCCATCTGTAGGTAACCGCTCAGTTTGCTCCATCTGTAGGTAACCGCTGAGTTGGCTCCATCTGTAGTTAACCGTTCATTTGGCTCCATCTGTAGGTAACCGTTCATTTGGCTCCATCTGTAGGTAACCGCTCAGTTGGCTCCATCTGTAGGTAATTGCTCGGTTGGCTCCATCTGTAGGTAACCGCTCATTTGGCTCCATCTGTAGGTAACCGCTCATTTGGCTCCATCTGTAGGTAACCGCTCAGTTGGCTCCATCTGTAGGTAACCGCTCAGTTGGCTCCATCTGTAGGTAACCGCTCAGTTGGCTCCATCTGTAGGTAATTTATTAGTTGGCTCAGTCTGTAGGTAGCCGCTCAGTTGGCTCCATCTGTAGGTAATTGCTCAGTTGGCTCCATCTGTAGGTAATTTATTTGTTGGCTCCATCTGTAGGTAACCGCTCGGTTGGCTCCATCTGTAGGTAACCGCTCAGTTTGCTCCATCTGTAGGTAACTGCTCAGTTTGCTCCATTTCTGTAATCAACCGCTGTTTGCTCCATCTGTAGGTAACCGCTCAGTTTGCTCCATCTGTAGGTTATCGCTCAGTTTGCTCCATCTGTAGGTAACCGCTGAGTTGGCTCCATCTGTAGTTAACCGTTCATTTGGCTCCATCTGTAGGTAACCGTTCATTTGGCTCCATCTGTAGGTAACCGCTCAGTTGGCTCCATCTTAGGGAAGTTGGCTTCATCGTGGTATCAGTTGCGCCATCTGTAGGTAACGCTCAGTAGGCTCCATCTGTAGGTAATTCGCTTCATCTACTGTAGTAGCGCCTCAGTCTCACAATCTGCTCAGTTGCTCCATCTGTAGTAATTTAATCTTAAGTAACCGCTTCGGTGGCTCCATCTGTAGGAAATCCCGCTCAGTTTGCTCCATTGTTAGTACACCATCGGTTGCTCCATCTGTAGTAACTCCTCAGCTTTGCTCCATCTGTTAGATGCCCCTTAGTTGCTCCATTGTAGGTAAATTGCTCAGTTGCTCCTCCTGTAGGTAATTTATAGTGCTCAATCTGTAGTAACCGCCATCGGTGCTCATCTGTAAGTGCTAAACCGAGCTCAGTTCCTCCAATCTGTAGGATAACCACCTCAGTTGCTCCATCTGTAGTACCGCTCAGTTGCTCCATCTGTGTAACCCGCTCACGTTTGCTCATCTGTTTGGTAACTGCCAGTTTGCTCCATCTGTTGGTTAACGCTCAGTTTGCTCCTCTTTAGTTAACCGCTTCAGTTGGCTCCATCTTAGTTAACCGCTCATTTGGCGTTTCCATCTTAGGGTAATCCACTCAGTTAGCATCATCTGTAGTTAACCGCTCATTTGCTCATCTTAAATGAAGCGCACTTCAGTAGTCCATCTGTAAGTAATGCTCTGGTTGCTACATCTGTAGTTAACGCCATTGGCTCCATCTTAGCTCTAACCATCAGTTGGCCTCCATCTTAGGGCTAACGCTCAGTAGCTCCATCTCGTATGGTAATTTATTAGTTGGACTCAGTCTCTGTAGGTTAGCGCTCAGTTGCTTCCCAATCTGTAGTAAATGCTACAGTTGGCTCATTCTCTGTAGTAATTATAGATGCTCCATCTGTAGTAACCGCGTTGTTGGCTCCATACTGTAGGTAAACCGCTCAGTTTGCTCCCATCTGATAGTAACCGCTCGCGTTGGCTCCTCTGTAGGTAACTGCTCAGTTGCTCCATATCTTAGTAGCCGCCTTATTGCTCATCTGTAGTAATTGCTCAATTAGGCTCCATTGTAGTATTATTAGTTGCTCCATCTCGTATTAAACCGCTCGGTTGCTTCCATCTTAGAACCGCTCAGTTAGGCTCCAATCTGCATAACGCTCAGTTGGCTCCATCTGTAGGTTTAATGCTCTGTTGCTCCTCTGATAGGTAAATTTGCTCGTTTGCTCCATCTGTACGGTCAACCGCTTCATTTGACATCACATCTGTAGTACCCCGCAGTGCTCCATCTTAGTAACCGCTCGGTTGCTCCATCTTTAGTAATTGCTTCGGTTTGCTTCCATCTGTAGGTAACCGCTATTTGAGCTCCATCTGTAGGTAACCGCTCGGTTGCTACATCTAAGTAAATGCGGTTGTCTCATCCTGAGGTAACCGCTCATTGCCCATCTAGTAACCTCAGTGGCCATCTGTAGTAACCGCTCATTTGGCTCCATCTTTATTAGGCAACGCCCCCTCAGTTGGCTCCACTGTAGGTACCGCTCAGTTGCTCATCTGTACGTAACCGCCATCTTGGCTCCATTCTGGTAGGTAACCGCTCGGTTGGCTCACTGTAGGTAACACGCTCAGTTGGCTCCATCTGTAGTTAAATTGCATCGTTGGCCCCATCGTAGGTAATTGCTCGGATTGGCTCCATTTGTAGATAATCCTCGGTTGGGCCCATTCTACGGTAACCGCTCATTGCTCCATCTGTCATGCTTAATTGCTTGGTTGGCCTCCATTGTACGGTAATTGCTCGGTTGGCTCCATTGTAAGGTAAAACCCCCCCCCCCCCCACCACCCCCCCCCCCCCCCCCCCCCTCCCCCCCCCACGCCCCCAACCCCCCCACCCCCCCCCCCACCCCCCACCAGACTCGGTTCAATCCATTTAGTATCCGCTCGTGCTCCATTGTATGGTAACGCTCAGTATTAGGCTCCTCCTGTAGGTAATGCTCGGTTGGCCCCAATATGTAGGTTAATTGCTTCGGTTCGGCTCCATCTCTTAGTAAACCGCTCGGTGCATCCATCTGTAGTAACTGCTCGTTGGGCCATCTGTAGGTAACGCCGGCGCTCCATTGTCAGTAATTTGCATCATTGGCTCCATCGTAAGTAAAACCATCAGTTTCGGCTCCAATCTGTAGGTAACCCCTCAGTTGGCTCCATATTGTAGGTAATTTGCTCCAAGTTGGCTTCTATCTGATAGGTAACTGCTCAGTTTCTCCATCTGTACTTAACCACTACAAGCTTCCATCTTACTGTACCGCTCAGTTAGCTCCATCTGTAGGTAAAACGCCTCGCGTTGGCTCCATCTTTAGTATTTGCTCGTTGCTCCATTCTGAGTAACCGCTCGTTGCATCCATCTAGTAGGTAAACTGCCTCGGTTGCCTCCACTGTAGGTAACCGACTCCAGTTGCTCCATTTGTTAGTTAATTGCTCAGTTGCTCCCATCATGTAGGTAACCCCCAGATTGCTTCCATCTTTATAGGTAAACCCCTCAGTTGGCTCCATTTTGTAGGTAATTCGCTCAGTGGGCTCCATCTGTAGTAACCGCTCATTGCTCCATCTGTAGGACCGCCTCAAGCTCATCTTGTAGGTAATCCGCTTCAGATTAGCTCATGTGTAGTAAACGACGAGTTGCTCATCTGTATATTTGCTGGTGCTCCATCTGTAGTAACAATCAGTAGCTCACATCTGTGGTAACGCTCGATTTGGGCCATACTGTAGGTAACGCTCCTTTATACGCAGTTTGTCTGTAAGGGGTGGAACGAGGGCTTTTTGTAGCACGAGTACGGCAGTTGACGCCATAGAGAATGCTGCACATTGAATTTGCTCGTTATGCGAAGCGTTGCCCCCGGCCTGCAGCCACAGGCCCCGATTGAATAAATCTCACTCAGACTGCAAGTCCGACGACTACGACTGATGCTCTGTCCTTGTGCTGCGCAGAGCCGGCACTGACGTTTGTTCTGGCACCGAGCGCAGACACAGATCGCCTAATTCCTAGATCCGGTGCCAACTTCGGGCACATTCCGACACCTCCTGTGGAACAAGGCGACGCTCTCTCCCCTTCCCTCATATTCATCACCCGCTGCTCAAATAAACAAAAAATAACACCATTCCCTTTCCCTGGAAATTCTGCCCAGAATTCGCCTTCGGATTCAGCATCAACAGTATTGAGTCATAAGTACACAGCGTGAGTTGACCCCTGCATGAGCATTGGATTTTCATTTAGTAAAGGCCTGGGCAAGATTACCCTGCACATGGAGTATGAGTCAAGCGAAAATAGCTGAGCCCATGAGTGCCCTGGGCGAGATGAGTATCGTAGCCAAGCATGAGTTGCCCCTGGGCATAGTATATGAGTCATAGTAGCTGAGCCATGAGTTACCCCTGGGCATGAAGTATTGGAGTCATAGTACCAAGCCATAGTTACCCCTGGCAAGAGTAATTGAATACATAGTACGCTGAGCATGAGTTGCCCCTGGGCATGATTTAGGTCATAATAGCCGACATGAGTTACCCTGGCTCATTGAGTATGAGTCATAGTTAGCAAATAGCGATTACGCTTACCCCTGGCATGATACTTGATATAGTAGCTCACGCGTTAGTTACACCTGCCATGAGTATTGAGTCATCATAGCCAATCCAATGAGTTGCCCCTGGGCTAATAAGTATGAGTTCATAGTAGCTGCGCCACGTTAGTTACCCTGGCATGACTATTGACAGTCATGTAGCTGAGCCACATGAGTTGCCCTCTGGCATACTATTGATCATAGTAGCCAGCCATGTTTGCCCTGGGCACTGATATTATCATATTAGCAGCGCCGTTAAGTACACCTGCAGAGTATTGAGTCATAGTAGCTGCGCCGTTAGTTACCCTGGCATGAGTATTGAAGCATCATAGTACGCCAAGCCTGATTTACCCCCTGGGCAGCATATTGAGCTAGTAGCTGAGCCAATGCAGTTGCCCTTGGGCATGAGCTAATTGACGTCATAGTAAGCCAACCATGAGTTACCCCCTGGGCATGAGTACTTGAGTCCATAGTAGCGAACCATGAAGTTACCCCTGGACCAGATATTGAGTCATTAGTAGCTGCGACCGTTAGTTACCCCTCCATGAAGTACTGAAGTCCATACTAGTCCGGTCATTACCCCTGGGCATGAGTATGAGTCATATTAGCTGAGCCATGAGTTGCCCCTGGCAGCGAGTATTGAGTCATAGAGCGCCACGTTAGTGTACCCCTGACGCATGAGTATTCGAGCATAGAGCTGAAAGCAATGAGTGCCCCTGGGGCATGAGTATTGAGTCATATAGCCAAGCCATGATTGCCCCTGGAGCAATGAAGTATTGATCATAGTAGCTGTCATAGTACCCCTGGGCATCAGTATTGATTCATAGTAGCCAAGCCATGAGTTACCCCTGGCATGTATGTATTGATCATATAGCTGAGACCGTGAGTTACCCCTGGAGCAATGGATATTGATCTAGTACCTGCAGCATGAACTTACCCCTGGCCATGAGTATTGATCATAGTTAGCCAAGCCAATGAATTACCTGCGGATGAGTACTTGATCATAGAGCTGAAGCCTGAGTACCCTGGGCATATGAGTATTGATTACATAGTAGCTGAGCCATGAGTTACCCCCGGCAGAGTTTGTCATAGTAGCTGATCATGAGTTACCCTGGAATGAGCTTATTGAGTCATAGTAGCCAAGCCCATGATCTTTACCCCGGCACATGATATGAGTCCATATAGCTGAGCGTGAGTTACCCTCGGGCTATATTGATCATATAGCTGAGCCATGATTACCCGGGCCATGATTATTGAGTCATGTAGCCTGTCGTTAGTGCCCCTGGCATGCAGTATTGAATCTAGTAGCCAACCATGAGTTACATGGCATGTATTGAGTCAATTAGTAATCCAAACATGAGTACCCCTGGGCATTGGCTATGAGTATAGTAGCTGCGCCAGTTATTGCCCCTGGGCAATGAGTATGATCATAGTAGCTGCGCCGTTAGTTAGCCCTGGGCAATTGAGTATGATCATAGTAGCAAAGCCATGAGTACCCTGGCATGAGTATTGAGCATAGTAGCTGCGCGTTGAGTGCCCCTGGATGCAGTATGAGTATAGTAATCTGCGCCGTTAGTTACCCCTGGGCATGAGTATTGAGTCATAGTAGCCAAGCCATGAGTTACCCCTGGGCATGAGTATTGAGTCATAGTAGCCGAGCCATGAGTTACCCCTGGGCATGAGTATTGAGTCATAGTAGCTGAGCCGTGAGTTACCCCTGGGCATGAGTATTGAGTCATAGTAGCTGAGCCGTGAGTTACCCCTGGGCATGAGTATTGAGTCATAGTAGCCAAGCCGTTAGTTGCCCCTGGGCATGAGTATTGAGTCATAGTAGCCAAGCCATGAGTTGCCCCTGGGCATGAGTATTGAGTCATAGTAGCCGAGCCATGAGTTGCCCCTGGGCATGAGTATTGAGTCATAGTAGCCAAGCCGTGATTATTGGAGTGAAGACACACGGAGCTACTTAGTAGCAGCTACAGAAACAGACAGTGCTGATCAGTGGCTGATAATTGCCCCTACGTGAGTTTAGCAGAGGGAATTCTCAGTACTGTCTATGGCAGGGGGTTCCCTGGGGTTCAGTAGCTGCTACTAAGTCGCTCCGTGTGTCACCCTTGATAGAAGGACCGCTGGGGGTTTATGTGTGTCTGGGGGCTGTTAGGGATATGAAGCTCTAAGGGACTGGATGGGGGGGTGCTGTGGCCCCGGTTCCATGGGGCAGTCTGATGCCGGACTATTTGAGTGGCCCCGGCACATCCAGCCGCAGTGTAATGGGGCCGGGGGGAGCCAATCACAGACATAAATCAGAGCAGAGAATAATGAGTACAAGGTTTTTCTTTGTGTTTAATAATTTATCAAGGCAAGTGGCACATTAATAAACAGCGCTCCCCGGGGGCGGGGGGGTAACAGAGACAAACTGCCTGCCAGGCCTGCCCTGCTTTCTGCCGCTAATGGCGCCGGGATTGGGGGAAACAAATCTAAATACTTTGCCTCCAAATCTCATGTCATTATTCATCGGCCCCGGGGTAATTATAGCGTGGTAATTAGTGCCCATTCTGCCCCGGCTCTGTGTTTAGCCAATCCCTGCTCTCCCTTCCCAGTATTAAATATATATACCCCCTCCCCATAGGATCCCAAACCCCAAAGCAGCTCCGTTATTCCAGATTAACCCCCTCATCCTATGCATCCTCCCTGCAGCCCCATGTGGGGGTAGTAAGGATTGGGCCAGGCGCTATTATTGGGGGGGGGGAATATAAATTGGCCCTTTATTGGCCATTTAAATGGGGATCTGTCTTTCTGATTCTGTAAATACTTTTAGCCACATCAGTGTTTATATCTAATTAAAGGGCAACTCAGCCAAATGAAAGAAAATGTAATTCCGTGCAATTTCCCAATATCCATTCATTCCTCATTCCCTTCCCTACACTGCTGGTTCTGACTCCTGATACAACTCCCCAATACCCATTCATCCCTCATTCTCACTGGGTTTATAGTTATGTGTAACTGTCACTGTGTCTGTCCCTTTCCCTTCCCTGCACTGCTGGTTCTGACTCCTGATACAACTCCCCAATATCCATTCATCCCTCATTCTCACTGGGTTTATAGTTATGTGTAACTGTCACTGTGTCTGTCCCTTTCCCTTCCCTGCACTGCTGGTTCTGACTCCTGATACAACTCCCCAATATCCATTCATTCCTCATTCTCACTGGGTTTATAGTTATGTGTAACTGTCACTGTGTCTGTCCCTTTCCCTTCTCTGCACTGCTGGTTCTGACTCCTGATACAACTCCCCAATATCCATTCATTCCTCATTCTCACTGGGTTTATAGTTATGTGTAACTGTCACTGTGTCTGTCCCTTTCCCTTCCCTGCACTGCTGGTTCTGACTCCTGATACAACTCCCCAATATCCATTCATTCCTCATTCTCACTGGGTTTATAGTTATGTGTAACTGTCACTGTGTCTGTCCCTTTCCCTTCCCTGCACTGCTGGTTCTGACTCCTGATACAACTCCCCAATATCCATTCATTCCTCATTCTCACTGGGTTTATAGTTATGTGTAACTGTCACTGTGTCTGTCCCTTTCCCTTCTCTGCACTGCTGGTTCTGACTCCTGATACAACTCCTCAATATCCATTCCATTGTTTCCCATAATGCAGTATCCAGATTCTCCAGCCCCCGAGTGACACCGAGACTAAGCCGGAAAAGGGCCCTTTCCATCTCCCCCCTGTCGGACGCCAGCATTGACCTACAGACCATGATCCGCACGTCCCCCAACTCCCTGGTCGCCTACATCAACAACTCCCGGAGCAGCTCGGCCGCCAGCGGATCCTATGGGCACCTCTCTGCGGGGGCAATAAGGTAAGGGGCAGCATTGTACGGCTGGGATACTGGGGTGTGAAATATTCCCATCAGGTGCATCATTTTGCAGGGGTTGCTGGGAGTTGTAGTCTAATAACACTGGGAAACCTGAGGGTAGGAATATAATGTAGTTAAACGCAGGGAACAGAGATTCCGACTCCATTTCTGTGTTTTCCAGCCCGGCGTTTAGCTTCCCGCACCCCATAAACCCTGTAGCCTATCAGCAGCTCCTGAGCCAGCAGCGCAGCCTGACTTCCTCGTTTGGACACGCCCCTTTGCTCCACCCATCGCCGACATTTGCGCCCCGCCAGCAGGGGGCACTCACATCAGCCAATCCAGCTCCTCCGAGCAACAACAGCTCCACCCCTGACTCCGTCCTGGTGAGAAACTTTATCCCTTTATCATTATTAGGATGAAAGTCTGATTTAAAGGGGAAGTTCCCCAAATTACAAATGAAAGAAGTAATTTTGCAATCTGATATCATTTTATTGGGTTTATAAACCTATAATCTCTGAACCCCAACAATCCCCGGTGTGACTGTATGACCATGTGACCCCCGGATACACGTGACATGTGACCCCCAGAGTGTAGGATTGGGCGCTGGGGGTACAGCTAATCCGTAAGGGTAAATCTCCTTTATTGTGATTGGGCAGAACAAGGGGAGCAGCGAGTCGGCGGTGAGCAGTACCGTCAATCAGGTGATTCCCAAGCGCAGCAAAGTCAAGATGGAAGACGAGGGGCTTCAGCGCGACTCCCCCAGCCCTCCGGTAGGTGCCCCCCCATGTTTGTACCACCCCCCCAGCCTATCACAAAGCCCCCCACTCACTGTGCCTCTTCTGCCCCCCCATGTTTGTACCACCCCCCCAGCCTATCACAAAGCCCCCCACTCACTGTGCCTCTTCTGCCCCCCCATGTTTGTACCAGCCCCCCAGCCTATCCCAGAGCCCCCACTCACTGTGCCTCTTCTGCCCCCCCATGTTTGTACCAGCCCCCCGGCCTATCACAGAGCTCCCCACTCACTGTTCCTCTTCTGCCCCCCCATGTTTGTACCAGCCCCCCGGCCTATCACAGAGCTCCCCACTCACTGTTCCTCTTCTGCCCCCCCATGTTTGTACCAGCCCCCCGGCCTATCCCAGAGCCCCCCACTCACTGTTCCTCTTCTGCCCCCCCATGTTTGTACCAGCCCCCCGGCCTATCACAGAGCTCCCCACTCACTGTTCCTCTTCTGCCCCCCCATGTTTGTACCAGCCCCCCGGCCTATCACAAAGCCCCCCACTCACTGTTCCTCTTCTGCCCCCCCATGTTTGTACCAGCCCCCCGGCCTATCACAGAGCCCCCCACTCACTGTACCTGTTCTGCCCCCCCATGTTTGTACCAGCCCCCCGGCCTATCACAAAGCCCCCCACTCACTGTTCCTCTTCTGCCCCCCCATGTTTGTACCAGCCCCCCGGCCTATCACAGAGCCCCCCACTCACTGTGCCTCTTCTGCCCCCCCATGTTTGTACCAGCCCCCTGGCCTATCACAGAGCTCCCCACTCACTGTGCCTCTTCTGCCCCCCCAGGACCACCTGACCGACCTGAAGGAGGATCTGGATAAGGACGAGTGCAAGCAGGAGCCCGACGTTATATACGAGACCAACTGCCACTGGGACGGCTGCAGCCATGAGTTCGATACCCAGGACCAGCTGGTCCATGTAAGGCTTCCCATCATCCCCTCTGGGGCCGCTATTACCTTTCTCTAGTCTAAAGGCAAAGTAAACCCTTTGTGCTGGGACTATAAACAGCAAAGCGCGTGAGAATATTCCTGTTGCAGGGTCTTCCCCAGATTCTATACATGTTCTGCCTTGTATTGTATGAGCCCATGGTCCTCCTGTAGCCTCACAGGGCCCCCCTGGCACTAGGATAATCCCCTTAGGCCACACAGTTCACTGGGCTGTAGTTCTACTAGAACCCGTTTCCCTTTACTTGTATAGAGACACATGTTATTAATAATAATAATAATAATAGCAGCATTGGTTCATTTGGTTTCATTCTATTGCTGCAATACCCTCCTCTGCCAGCAGGTGTTATATCTGTTCCTTTGCTACAGTCAATAGGCCAGATTTTGTATAGAGACACATGTTATAATAATAATAGCAGCTCTGGTTCATTTGGTGGATACTGTAACTATTGATGCAATGCCCTCCTCTGCCAGCAGGTGGGGCTGTATATCTGTTCCTTTGCTACAGTCAATAGGCCAGATTTTGTTTCAGGGATGTCGATGAATGCTTTGTAAGTACAAAATTAAACAAATGTGACTTTGTGTCCCCCCCAGCATATCAATAACGACCACATCCACGGGGAGAAGAAGGAGTTTGTGTGTCGCTGGCACGACTGTTCCCGGGAGCAGAAACCCTTCAAGGCGCAGTACATGCTGGTGGTTCATATGAGACGCCACACGGGGGAGAAACCGCACAAATGCACCGTAAGCGACTCCGGGGGTAAAGCTGCCGAGCTCAGCAACTGGCGCTTCCTACCCAATAGCACAAAGACGTCTGTTCCTGTTTAAAATGTATTTTAAAGGGCAACTGTCACGGAAAGAGACCCTTTTTTCAACCCCTTTGGGCTTTGTTAAGGAATTAATTCCCTTTAAAGGGCTACTTCACCTTTAAATTAACTTATAGTATGGTGAAGGCAGTGACAGTTTGCCATTGGTCTTCATTTTAGCTCAGCAGCTCTCCAGGTGGTTGCTAGGGATCAATTTACCGTAGCAACCAGCCAGTAGGGTGAATAAGGGTCTGGATAATGACACGGCCTGGATAGAAAGACATGTAATACTGATTTGTAGATTCACAGAGCAATAGGTTTTGGTTGCCGGGGTCAGTGACCCCCATGTGAAAGCTGAGCAGAACAGGCGCTATGAAAGTTAACTTCCCCTTGGATCGGAAGGGCTTATTCTCACCCCACCTCTTGACTTGTCTGTTCCAGTTTGAGGGCTGTTACAAGGCCTATTCCCGGCTGGAGAACCTGAAGACGCACTTGCGCTCGCACACGGGGGAGAAGCCGTACGTCTGTGAGCACGAGGGCTGCAATAAGGCCTTTTCCAACGCGTCCGACCGAGCCAAACACCAGAACCGAACCCATTCCAACGAGGTGAGAGCCCGGCCCAAAGCACCCCGTCCTTCCCCCGGGCCCCCCGCAGTATTGTAATATGTAACCCCCATCTATAATCCCATCTGTATCCCCCATCCTGTAACCCCATCTATAAGCCCCATCCTGTAACCCCCCTCCTGTAACCCCCATCTATAACCCCCATTCTGTAACCCCCTTCCTGTAACCCCCATTCTGTAACCCCATCTATAACCCCCATTCTGTAACCTCCATTCTGTAACCCCCATTCAGTAACCCCCATTCAGTAACCCCCATTCTGTAACCCCCATTCTGTAACCCCATCTATAACCCCCATTCTGTAACCCCCATTCTGTAACCCCCATTCTGTAACCCCCATTCAGTAACCCCCATTCTGTAACCCCCATTCTGTAACCCCATCTATAACCCCCATTCTGTAACCTCCATCTATAACCCCCATTCTGTAACCCCATCTATTACCCCCATTCTATAACCCCCATTCTATAACCCCATCTATAACCCCCATCCTGTAACCTCCATCTATAACTCCCATACTTTAACCCCCATTTACAGTATAACCCCCTATTCTGTAATTCCCATCTATAACCCCCATTCTGTAACCCCCCCACCTGTAACCCCATTCTTTAACCCCCATCTATAACCCCCATTGTGCTGACAGCAACTGCCCCGCCCCTCGCCCCGCCCCTCAGTAGCGCATGTTATGCTTGACATCCAGATATTATTGGCCCAATTCTCTCCGGGGACTTTATTTCCCCTTTACTATCGGCCCAGAAATCTCCTTTTTCTTCCATTGGGGACCCCGGGGCTCAGTAAGTCTCCCCTTGGGATTTAGGGCAGAAATTGCTCTTTTCAGTCCTGATATTAAATACACGCACCCCCAAGGCTTACGGTCCCCCCACATATTATAACCAAAGCTCTGGAAATCACCCCCATGTCCCTTTCCATAGAGTTAAATGTGAGCCGCTTGGTTACGGTTGGGTGGCATTTGGCCTGAACCCGCTGTCGGCCCGCTGGCACTTTATGGTGTCTCACATTAACTCTAAATGCCAGTCTAGGGCCTCATTGATTATTGCCCCCCAAAAGTGAGCGCTAGAGCAAAACTGCACCCCTTAGGGCCCATACAGAGAGCTGTTGCACTGTGGGTAATGGGCAGCACTGCATCCATAGTGAGGTGCCCCTGCAGGGCTCTTTGCCCCTTGGCACATTGGTGGGAGCTGCCATATTGATCTCAATGGCTTCTCCTTGGCAGAAACCCTACATCTGTAAGATCCCGGGGTGCACAAAGCGCTACACGGACCCCAGCTCTCTCAGGAAACACGTTAAAACGGTACATGGACCGGAGGCCCATGTGACCAAGAAGCACCGCAATGACATCATCCAAAAACCTTCCGTAACCAAGGAGAACGGGGACAACGAGGCGAGCGCCAAGCTGAGCGGCAGGGAGCACCCCAACAGCGCCCCCAGGGAGCGGGAGGACTGCCTGCAGGCCAGGAGCATCAAAACCGAAGACAACATGGTGAGCGTGCCCGTAGCTAACAGGTTGGGTGGCACATTGGGTCGGGCACGTCGGGCACCTCTCTGTATAAATTCTGCCCGGGGTGGGAGGCGGCTGCTTATAAAGCTGTCACACAGTCAGGTCGTTAAACCGCAACGAGCTGCGTATTTATGGGAGACGTTTGTGATGCAGTAAAGTGAGAGCAGTTGGGTTTTATGGGCAGAAACACAGCAGCGCTAATGGCAAAATATAGCTCTGCAGCCTGCGGCGCCCTCCCCTTCATATTAACTGCCCCGAGTCAGCCCCATGGGTCCTTAACCCTGTGCAGCATTAGCAGCACCTTGCTTTATGGCTATGGCTCTATGGGTCTGGGACCTGTTATCCAGAACGCCCAGTACCTGGTGTTTTCCGGATAAGGGGTCATGCCATATTTTGGATCTCCTTAAAAATCGTTTAACCATGAAATAAACCCAATAGGGCTGTTCTGCCCCCAATAAGGGGTAATTATATCTTAGTTGGGATCAAGTACAGGTACTGTTTTATTATTACAGAGAAAAGGGAATCATTTAACCATGAAATAAACCCAATAGGGCTGTTCTGCCCCAATAAGGGGTAATTATATCTTAGTTGGGATCAAGTACAGATACTGTTTTATTATTACAGAGAAAAGGGAATCATTTAACCATGAAATAAACCCAATAGGGCTGTTCTGCCCCAATAAGGGGTAATTATATCTTAGTTGGGATCAAGTACAGGTACTGTTTTATTATTACAGAGAAAAGGGAATCATTTAACCATGAAATAAACCCAATAGGGCTGTTCTGCCCCCAATAAGGGGTAATTATATCTTAGTTGGGATCAAGTACAGATACTGTTTTATTATTACAGAGAAAAGGGAATCATTTAACCATGAAATAAACCCAATAGGGCTGTTCTGCCCCAATAAGGGGTAATTATATCTTAGTTGGGATCAAGTACAGATACTGTTTTATTATTACAGAGAAAAGGGAATCATTTAACCATGAAATAAACCCAATAGGGCTGTTCTGCCCCAATAAGGGGTAATTATATCTTAGTTGGGATCAAGTACAGGTACTGTTTTATTATTACAGAGAAAAGGGAATCATTTAACCATGAAATAAACCCAATAGGGCTGTTCTGCCCCAATAAGGGGTAATTATATCTTAGTTGGGATCAAGTACAGGTACTGTTTTATTATTACAGAGAAAAGGGAATCATTTAACCATGAAATAAACCCAATAGGGCTGTTCTGCCCCAATAAGGGGTAATTATATCTTAGTTGGGATCAAGTACAGGTACTGTTTTATTATTACAGAGAAAAGGGAATCATTTAACCATGAAATAAACCCAATAGGGCTGTTCTGCCCCAATAAGGGGTAATTATATCTTAGTTGGGATCAAGTACAGGTACTGTTTTATTATTACAGAGAAAAGGGAATCATTTAACCATGAAATAAACCCAATAGGGCTGTTCTGCCCCAATAAGGGGTAATTATATCTTAGTTGGGATCAAGTACAGATACTGTTTTATTATTACAGAGAAAAGGGAATCATTTAACCATGAAATAAACCCAATAGGGCTGTTCTGCCCCAATAAGGGGTAATTATATCTTAGTTGGGATCAAGTACAGATACTGTTTTATTATTACAGAGAAAAGGGAATCATTTAACCATTAAATAAACCCAATAGGGCTGTTCTGCCCCAATAAGGGGTAATTATATCTTAGTTGGGATCAAGTACAGGTACTGTTTTATTATTACAGAGAAAAGGGAATCATTTAACCATGAAATAAACCCAATAGGGCTGTTCTGCCCCAATAAGGGGTAATTATATCTTAGTTGGGATCAAGTACAGATACTGTTTTATTATTACAGAGAAAAGGGAATCATTTAACCATGAAATAAACCCAATAGGGCTGTTCTGCCCCAATAAGGGGTAATTATATCTTAGTTGGGATCAAGTACAGATACTGTTTTATTATTACAGAGAAAAGGGAATCATTTAACCATGAAATAAACCCAATAGGGCTGTTCTGCCCCCAATAAGGGGTAATTATATCTTAGTTGGGATCAAGTACAGATACTGTTTTATTATTACAGAGAAAAGGGAATCATTTAACCATGAAATAAACCCAATAGGGCTGTTCTGCCCCAATAAGGGGTAATTATATCTTAGTTGGGATCAAGTACAGGTACTGTTTTATTATTACAGAGAAAAGGGAATCATTTAACCATTAAATAAACCCAATAGGGCTGTTCTGCCCCCAATAAGGGGTAATTATATCTTAGTTGGGATCAAGTACAGGTACTGTTTTATTATTACAGAGAAAAGGGAATCATTTAACCATTAATAAACCCAATAGGGCTGTTCTGCCCCAATAAGGGGTAATTATATCTTAGTTGGGATCAAGTACAGGTACTGTTTTATTATTACAGAGAAAAGGGAATCATTTAACCATTAAATAAACCCAATAGGGCTGTTCTGCCCCAATAAGGGGTAATTATATCTTAGTTGGGATCAAGTACAGGTACTGTTTTATTATTACAGAGAAAAGGGAATCATTTAACCATTAAATAAACCCAATAGGGCTGTTCTGCCCCAATAAGGGGTAATTATATCTTAGTTGGGATCAAGTACAGGTATCTATGGGAGACGGCCTTCCTATAATTTGGAGCTTTCTAGATAACAGGTTTCTGGATATCTCATAATGGTAGCCAATGTTGGTGATTCTCGGGGAGGGGGTATCCATGTTTCCCAGGGGGTGTGTCCATGTTTCCCAGGGGGTGTGTCCATGTTTCCCAGGGGGTGTGTCCATGTTTCCTGGGGGGGGTCGGTGCTTGTGCAGTTTTGCTCACTAGGGCACAGTGTTTGTGTAACTCTCTGTGTGTAACTAATCACTCATTGCTCTTTGTGTAACTAACCTTCCTGTTATTCTCCCTGTTTGTATTGCGCCCCCCATGGACAGGCTGTGCCAAGGTGAGAGAAGCCGTGGGTAGAGCTAATGAACAAGGGGCAGTAGGATTGGGGCAGCAATGGGTATTAGAAAGTGATAGTAATTTGCCTTTATACTCTCCTATCTGCACAAGGCTGCTCCTGGCCTCCTATTGTAAAGCTAATGTTAAACCCAGCAGATCATTGCTGAAAACTATCCTGTTTGCCATTAAATATTCAATAAAAGGAAAAGGTTGATTTGTGACGTGGGGGCTGCGAGCACCCCCAGCCCTTCTTCACTAACTGTCATCTCCCTGCCAGATGCACCAGTCCAGCCCCGGCGGGCAGTCGTCCTGCAGCAGTGAGCCGTCCCCCTATGGCATTGACAGTGGAGTAGACGTGAGCCTGCACGGCGAGGGGGGCCTGGGAGAGCTGTTTGGATTGGAGGAGACCAGCCCGGTTGTAGACTCCACGGTGTCGTCCGGCGGCGCAGGGATCGGCCTGCAACTGCGCAAACATGGCGGAACCGCGGTGCAGAGACTGGAGCAGCTGAAGAAAGAGAAACTGAAAACGGTGAAAGATTCCTGTTCATTCATGAACCCGGCGCCGCCAGTCAGGAACACCCGGCTGCCAACCATCAGCGCAAACGGTACGTGGGGGTCCCAAGCCGGTGCCCGCGGGGTTGGCAGTGCCAGGCTAATAATGCAGGGGTGGTACAGGGCTCTTGTGAGAAATAGCTGTACCCCACTAATGCCCATTTACCCTCAGTCTAACGGACGATAGCTGTACCCCACTAATGCCCATTTACCCTCAGTCTAACGGACGATAGCCGTACCCCACTAATGCCCATTTACCCTCAGTCTAACGGACGATAGCCGTACCCCACTAATGCCCATTTACCCTCAGTCTAACGGACGATAGCCGTACCCCACTAATGCCCATTTACCTTCAGTCTAACGGACGATAGCCGTACCCCACTAATGCCCATTTACCTTCAGTCTAACGGATGATAGCCGTACCCCACTAATGCCCACTTACCCTCAGTCTAACGGACGATAGCCGTACCCCACTAATGCCCACTTACCCTCAGTCTAACGGATGATAGCCGTACCCCACTAATGCCCATTTACCCTCAGTCTAACGGATAATAGCTGTACCCCACTAATGCCCACTTACCCTCAGTCTAACGGACGATAGCCGTACCCCACTAATGCCCATTTACCCTCAGTCTAACGGATGATAGCCGTACCCCACTAATGCCCATTTACCCTCAGTCTAACGGATGATAGCCGTACCCCACTAATGCCCATTTACCCTCAGTCTAACGGATGATAGGTGTACCCCACTAATGCCCATTTACCCTCAGTCTAACGGATAATAGCTGTACCCCACTAATGCCCATTTACCCTCAGTCTAACGGATAATAGCTGTACCCCACTAATGCCCATTTACCCTCAGTCTAACGGATGATAGCTGTACCCCACTAATGCCCATTTACCCTCAGTCTAACGGATGATAGGTGTACCCCACTAATGCCCATTTACCCTCAGTCTAACGGATAATAGCTGTACCCCACTAATGCCCATTTACCCTCAGTCTAACGGATAATAGCTGTACCCCACTAATGCCCATTTACCCTCAGTCTAACGGATGATAGCTGTACCCCACTAATGCCCATTTCCCCTCAGTCTAACGGATGATAGCTGTACCCCACTAATGCCCATTTCCCCTCAGTCTAACGGATGATAGCCGTACCCCACTAATGCCCATTTACCCTCAGTCTAACGGATGATAGCTGTACCCCACTAATGCCCATTTACCCTCAGTCTAACGGATGATAGCTGTACCCCACTAATGCCCATTTACCCTCAGTCTAACGGATGATAGCTGTACCCCACTAATGCCCTAATGTTCTTTCCTTCCGCTCCCAGGTCCGTCACTCGATGCCCTCGGTGTCCCCAGCAATGTGCTCCTCGGCGGCCGGGCAGCGGAACTGTCCATGAATGAGGTGACGGTGCTGAACCACCTGAATGAGCGGCGCGACAGCACCGGCAGCACCGTAAGCTCCGCCTACACCAGCCGCCGGTCCTCCGGCATCTCCCCCTACTTCTCCAGTCGCCGCTCGAGCGAAACCTCGCAGTTTGGGGGCCGCCTGAATAATTCCAGCTCGGCGGATTCTTACGACCCCATTTCCACCGATGCGTCGAGGCGCTCCAGCGAGGCTAGCCAGCACAGCGGCCTTCCAAACCTGCTCAACCTCACCCCCGCCCAGCAGTACCGATTAAAGGCCAAGTATGCCGCGGCCACCGGCGGCCCGCCCCCCACTCCTCTTCCCAACATGGACAGGATAAGTCTGAGGAACAAGTTGTCCCTGATGGATGGAACAGACTTTCCGTTGCCTCCGTTCCGGCAGCTCCCCCTCCCGAGACGTTGCAGCGATGGGGATGCAAACCCGGGGCTCGCCGCCTTCCCCCATGAAATTCTGGGGAATAACTCCAGGCGGGCTAGTGACCCGGTCAGAAGGATTGGGGGGCCGGAGGGCCAAGCTCTCCCAAGGGTCCAGCGCTTCCATAGCATGAACAGTATGAACTCGTTGCACCCCCCGGCCCTACTGGAGCGGAGAAACGGGGGCCTGCAGCACTACACCCGCTCCGACGGCAGCCTCCACAGGCACCTCTATTCCCCCCGGCCCCCCAGCATCACTGAAAATGTGGCCATGGAGGCCATGTCCTGTGACGCCGATGTCCCCGCTGGGGACGATGACCTCATGCTCCCTGATGATGTCGTTCAGTACCTCAGAGCTCAGAACCGGGAGGCCCCGGAGCAGAACCTGCCTGAGTACAACGGTCTGGGCCGGAATCTGCAAAGCAACATGAAACCGTTCCATCACAACCCACCGGAACAACACCGGGCCCCCGGGCCCTACTCCGGCAGGAACTTCCCTACATTGGCCCAATGCCTCGGCCAGACGGCTAACCTGCAGGAGAACCACTTGCCAGTCCAGTGGAATGAAGTCAGCTCGGGCACGGTTGATGCCGGGGATCTACCCAAGCAGCCGCTTGCCCCAGGCAACTTAGCGGTTGTCCAGCAGAAGCAGAACTTTGCCCAGTACCAGAACTTCACCCCAGCGCCTGCCCAGGGGCCCCCCAATATTATGGGCCAGGAGTCGGTACAGAGGAATTTCAGTCTTAACGGACAGAGGTTTAATTATATGCAACAAAGACAACCGCAGTTGCGCCAGTGCCAAAATGTCGGTTCTGACTTGGGCCCCCAACAGAGCTACAGCCAGAACCAATCAATGCTGAGCCCGAGAGCAATGCAGGACGGCCAGAGCCAGCATTCTCCATCCTGTAACAACATGGCGGAGAGGCCCGGCGTTCCCACGCATTCGGCGCCAAGCAACACACTGAGTCACCAGCACCTCGCTGCGCGCGCAGCACCCACGCAGGGCTTCGCAAATAACTTCCCCATTAACCAAGACGGACTCCGCCCCCCCAACGCCTACACAGTCCCGACTCAGCAGAATGGGTTGGAGCCACAACAGAACACTCTCGGAATGTCTGGGCAGCCGTTCAACCACGGAATGATCCAGCCAAGACCCCCAGCTGCCCCACACCCCCCTAACCGACCCAGGAACATCCACCCGGGACATCAGCCTTCCTACATGCGGAGTCCGCACCCTGTCGGGGATCTGAGCCCGGCCCAACAAACGGCAGAGGCAACACCAAAAAGACCCAGCGAGGAGGCAGATCCGAGCCCCAAAGACAACGCTTTGCTTTATTATTCCGCGCAGATTCACATGTTCGAGCCAAATGGAACCTTCAGCCCTGGCATAGACTGCACGGCCCGGCAACTGCCCACCCTGCCCTCTCCGGGGGCAAATCAGGTCACGAGCACCGTAGACTCCCAAGGTCTGGAACAACCCCCCGTTATAGATTTTGACGCCATGATGGACGACGGGGATCACTCGAGTCTCATGTCAGGAACCTTGAGCCCCGGCCTCTTGCAGAGCTTCTCCCAGACCTCCTCCCGCCTTACAACTCCCAGGAACTCCCTGACGCTCCCCTCCATCCCCGCCGGGATAGGCAACATGGCCATAGGAGACATGAGCTCCATGCTCACTACCCTGGCGGAGGAGAGCAAGTTTCTCAACCTGATGCCCCAGACATTAGGGCTCTGAGACGCTCCCATTGCATTGACCCACTAACTGCCCCCCTTGTAAATACACTATTCTTGGCCCCTTCCCACCTCAATGCCTTCCATTTGCCCAGGCCACATATATATATATAAACTAAGAGCAATAAGGAGAGTAATTGAGACCCTTTCATATTAAAGCACTAAATACACTCATTTTAACCCCCAAGGTCTGGAAACCAGAGAGGACATTATGGATCCCCAAGAGCAGATCTTCCCTACGTGGTGGGGGCAAATATCTGCTCAGTAGACTGTTGGCGAGCGATGAGTTGGTCACAATCTTTCCAATTAAGGTCACATTCCTATCGGTTAAGGTTACTGGTAGGATGAGTAGATCATTATTCTTCTGCTCAAGGTTATTGGGGCGTAGAGTAAAGAGCTCAGTATCAGTAGTAGTTGTAGAGCAAAGAGTTGGTTTCCATCCTCCCCCCGAAGGCCATTGGTGGGCAGGATAGAGAGCTGGGTATGGTCCTGCCACTGAAGTTAGTGGGGATGAAAAGTTGCAAGATGGTTATGATCTTCCACTGAGGGTATTGGGGTGTAGAGTGAAGAGTTGGGTACCATCTTAGTAGACTAGAGAGTTAGTTACTATCTTCTGCCTGAAGGTCATGGGTGGGTGGGACAGAGAGCTGGGTATGGTCCTGCCACTAAAGTTAGTTGGGATGTAAAGTTGCAAGATGGTTATGATCTTCCACTGAGGGTATTGGGGTGTAGAGTGAAGAGTTGGGTACCATCTTAGTAGACTAGAGAGTTAGTTAATATCTTCTGACTGAAGGTCATGGGTGGGTGGGACAGAGAGCTGGGTATGGTCCTGCCACTGAAAGCGATCGAGGTATAGATCTTAGTAGAGCAGAGAGCTGGCAATTACCTTCCCTCTTGGGGTCACTGTTGGGGTGATTATCAAGCTTATTGGAGTGTGAGGAAAGATTATTGGGGTACAGAGTAGGGAGTTGGGAATGATCCCAGCACTGAAGGTTGATGGTGAGTAGAACTGATAGTTGGTGACCCCTTTAGGGGCATTGGGGGGCAGGGTGGAGAGCTGGTTAGCAGGTTATTGGGTTGTATTATCTTAAACTCAAGATTATTGGGGTGTAAAGAGTTTGGTATCATTTCAGTAGAGCAGAGAGCTGGGTAACATCACTTAACGAGTAGCACAGAAAGTTATAGTCTCCCACCCTTAGGATCATTGGTGGGGTGAGAATAAAGCTGATTATCATCCTCCCACTCCGGCGCATTGAGTAGGGAGCTGGTTATTATCTGCTACTGAAGGTTATTGGGGTGCAGAGTATCACCCTAGCACTGAAGGTTATTGGGGTGCAGAGTATCACCCTAGCACTGAAGGTTATCGGTGTAGAACTGAGACTTCCCACTAAAAGTCATGGGTGAGTAAAGCAGAAGGTCAGCTCCTTCTCCTCATTGGTTGGTGTAGAGCAGAAAGAGGGTCTTTTATATTGGGGTCACTGGGGGGAGAATAGAGAGCTGCTATAGTCCTGCCACTGAGGGTAACTGGGGTGCAAGTAGGGCCCCGGGGATCGGCAAGTTACTGGTACGTGGAGCAGAGTTGGTTATCAGATCTCCATGTGAGGAAGGGAGGGGGGTGTTCCCCGAAACTGTTATTGGCCAGTAGGGTGGGGGCTTGGTCCTCATCTTCCCATCTTATTGGGGGAGAGAGCAAAGAGCTGCTTTACACACTCACAGTAATAGACCGGGGAGGCAGGTTACATGGACTGGAGCTTTGGGGCTGTAGCTTTGGGGTAATTGGGTAAGTCCTAGTATTGGCTCGGGGGGGGGGGGCTTGGGTGTGTAGATGAGACAGAAGCCACAGTAAATTCCTACAAAGACCCCTCCTTTTAACATTAGCTTCAATGAATAGGGCTTGTGTAAAGCACAATCAAATCAGCTATCCACTGAGATACCTCTGTATAAACACCCCCCCCCCCCAGCTGCAGCCTGTTAGGCTTTAAGATAAGGAGCAGCTCAGTATACAGTGGCTTGTTTTGATTACAGATATACAGCATACCCACGGGGTTACTTGGCATATGGGGGCTGTGATTGGCCAGGCACACACTGACACTGTAACATATGCCACCTTCCAGTACCCGTGCCACAAATTGGCATTAAGCCAGTGCCAGGAACACACAGGGATGCAGATCTGCCCTTCATGCCCATTGGGTTTCCAGCAAGACCTTTGCCCCTACTGTTTGTCATGGAACTCAGCCTGGCACATAATGCCATCCAAAGCAATAACAGGATTCCTGTCTCCCACAATGCATTGCAAGCGAGGGCCCCAGGGAGAGGGCTGCATGTCAGGGGTTAACCGCCTGGTCCATACGGTACAATACAGTGACTGGGGCCCCCCTGCATTCCTGTACATAGTGTGTATAAAGGCGCCGGGGCAAACGCTCCGGAATTTCTAACTCATGAACATTTGTAGCATTTTTTACATTAAAAGAATTGAGTTGTGAGTCGCATCTGTACAGAGACACCGTTTTGTATAATTAAACCATCATTTTTGCACTTTGTCTCTGTGTTTCTTATGGAGAGGGACGAGCCAATCGGCTGTCACTGGGATGCTGGGAGTTGCTGGAGTGAGAGTGCCCCCCTGTATTACCGTGCCAGGATAAAGCTGAGGGAGGTGCAGGGGGGGAGCTGAGGGAGGCACAGGTGAAGGGGGAGGAGCTAAAGGAAGCGCAGGGGGGGAGCTGAGGGAGGCACAGGTGCAGGGGGAGGAGCTGAGGGAGGCACAGGTGCAGGGGAGGAGCTGAGGGAGGCGCAGGGGGAGGAGCTAAAGGAAGCGCAGGGGGGAGGAGCTGAGGGAGGCACAGGTGCAGGGGGAGGAGCTAAAGGAAGCGCAGGGGGGAGGTGAGGGAGGCACAGATGCAGGGGAGGGGCTGAGGGAGGTACAGGGGGAGGAGCTAAAGGAGGTGCGGGGGCTAGGGGAGGAGTTGAGGGAGGTGCGGGGGGGATCTGAGGGAGACACAGGTACAGGGGGAGGAGCTAAAGGAGGTGCAGGGGGGAGCTGAGGGAGGTGCAGGGGTGGAGTTGAGGAAGGTGCAGGGGGTATCTGAGGGAGACACAGGTACAGGAGGAGGAGCTAAAGGAGGTGCAGGGAGGGAGGTGCAGGGGGAGGAGCTAAAGGAAGCGCAGGGAGGGAGCTGAGGGAGGCACAGGTGCAGGGGAGAAGCTGAGGAGGTGCAGGGGGGAGCTGAGGGAGGTGCAGGGGGAGGAGTTGAGGGAGGTACAGGGGGAGGAGCAAAGGAGGTGCGGGGGCTAGGGGAGGAGTTGAGGGAGGTGCGGGGGGGATCTGAGGGAGACACAGGTACAGGGGGAGGAGCTAAAGGAGGTGCAGGGGGAGCTGAGGGAGGTGCAGGGGGAGGAGTTGAGGAAGGTGCAGGGGGTATCTGAGGGAGACACAGGTACAGGAGGAGGAGCTAAAGGAGGTGCAGGGGGAGGAGCTAAAGGAAGCGCAGGGAGGGAGCTGAGGGAGGCACAGGTGCAGGGGAGAAGCTGAGGAGGTGCAGGGGGGAGCTGAGGGAGGTGCAGGGGGAGGAGTTGAGGGAGGTGCAGGGGGTATCTGAGGGAGACACAGGTACAGGGGGAGGAGCTAAAGGAGGTGCAGGGGGAGGAGCTAAATGAAGCACGGGGGAGCTGAGGGAGGCACAGGTGCAGGGGAGAAGCTGAGAGGTGCAGGGGGGAGCTGGGGGAGGAGTTGAGGGAGGTGCATGGGGGAGCTGAGGGAGACACAGGTACAGGGGGAGGAGCTAAAGGAGGTGCAGGGGGGGAGCTGAGGGAGGAGCAAAAGGAGGTGCAGGAAAAGAAGTTGGGGGAAAGGAGAAAGAAACAAGGGAGAGCGGTCTGGGCAAGAAGCATAACACAGGTGAATGGGAGAAGGTTTGGGGGCACATGGGGCAGGAGATGAGGGAGGGGCTTAGTGTGACTGACAGTGGGGAGTCTGGGCACCTGTGTATTTCTCTGCCAGGGAATATACTGATACCCACTGCCCAGTGCCAGTTGGTGAGTAGCAGGGGTTACCCAGAGACTGAGCCCCCATGGGGGGGCAGAATTATTATTATTAACATTTATTTATAAAGCGCCAACATATCCCGCAGCGCTGTACAATAAGTGGGTTACATACATTGGGCATACAGAGTAACATATAAAGCAATCAGTAACCGATACAGGAGGGGAAGGGAGCCCTGCCCAAAAGAGCTTACACTCTACAAGGAGTAACATATACAGCAATCAGTAACCGATACAGGAGGGGAAGAGAGCCCTGCCCCAAAGAGCTTACACTCTACCAAGGAGGTAACATATACAGCAATCAGAACCAATACAGGAGGGGAAGGGAGCCCTGCCCCAAAGAGCTTACACTCTACAAGGAGTAACATATACAGCAATCAGTAAACCAATACAGGAGGGAAGGGAGCCCTGCCCCAAAGAGCTTACACTCTACAAGGAGTAACATATAAAGCAATCAGTAACCGATACAGGAGGGAAGGAGAGCCCTGCCCCAAAGAGCTTACACTCTACAAGGAGTAACATATACAGCAATCAGTAACCAATACAGGAGGGGAAGGGAGCCCTGCCCCAAAGAGCTTACACTCTACAAGGAGTAACATATAAAGCAATCAGTAACCGATACAGGAGGGGAAGAGAGCCCTGCCCCAAAGAGCTTACACTCTACAAGGAGTAACATATAAAGCAATCAGTAACGATACAGGAGGGAAGGGAGCCCTGCCCAAAAGAGCTTACACTCTACAAGGAGTAACATATAAAGCAATCAGTAACCGATACAGGAGGGAAGGGAGCCCTGCCCCAAAGAGCTTACACTCACAAGGAGTAACATATAAAGCAATCAATAACCGATACAGGAGGGGAAGGGAGCCCTGCCCCAAAGAGCTTACACTCTACAAGGAGTAACATATAAAGCAATCAGTAATCGATACAGGAGGGGAAGGAGCCCTGCCCCAAAGAGCTTACACTCTACAAGGAGTAACATATAAAGCAATTCAGTAACCGATACAGGAGGGGAAGGGGAGCCCTGCCCCAAAGAGCTTACACTCTACAAGGAGTAACATATAAACGCAATCAGTAACCGATACAGGAGGGGAAGGGAGCCCTGCCCCAAAGAGCTTACACTCTACAAGGAGTCAACATTAATAAAGCATATTCAGTAACCGATACAAGGGGGAAGGGAGCCCTGCCCCAAAGAGCTTACACCTCTACAAGGAGTAACATATAAAGCAATCAGTAACCGATACAGGAGGGAAGGAGAGCCCTGCCCCAAAGAGGCTTACACTCTACAAGGAGTAACATATACAGCAATCAGTAACCGATACAGGAGGGGAAGAGAGCCCTGCCCCAAAGAGCTTACACTCTACAAGGAGTAACATGTAAAGCAATCAGTAACCGATACAGGAGGGGAAGGGAGCCCTGTCCCAAAGAGCTTACACTCTACAAGGAGTAACATATAAAGCAATCAGTAACCGATACAGGAGGGGAAGGGAGCCCTGCCCCAAAGAGCTTACACTCTACAAGGAGTAACATATAAAGCAATCAGTAACCGATACAGGAGGGGAAGGGAGCCCTGCCCCAAAGAGCTTACACTCTACAAATAATGGGGATTATTGGCACACTAGCGCTGTGTCCCTGCCCGTGGGGGGGGCGGTGCCCGGGTACAATATAATAATGTAACTCTGAGCATTAGCGCCAATGAATATTCAAGTGAAACATCACAAATAACATCTGTTTCCCCCCCCGACAATCTGCTCCCCCCCCCGGCGCCATTAATCCAATCAGCTCCAATTAGCGCTAATGGGAACACAACCCGGCACTTATTATCCAGCACAAAACTGCAACTTTGGGCCAGAACCTTCAGAACTTCTCTGGTTTATTTGTTGTTTAACTCTTTCCTCATCATCCTTGTACCCGACTGGGAGGGAACTGGGGGCCAGTGCTTCCCCCCAAAATCCCTAATGGATTGTTCCCTTCATCAGTAACTGATTGTTTAACCTGACTGCCCTTACAATAAGGAACCCCTTCCTATGCTGATGGTGAGATCCCCTTTCCTCCCCACCCCCAATGTATCACTCATTCCCCCTCTCTGGGTAGGGAACCCCATAACCTGACTGCCCTTACAGTAAGGAACCCCTTCCTATGCTGATGGTGAGATCCCCTTTCCTCCCCACCCCCAATGTATCACTCATTCCCCCTCTCTGGGTAGGGAATCCCATAACCTGACTGCCCTTACAGTAAGGAGCCCCTTCCTATGCTGCTGGTGAGATCCCCTTTCCTCCCCACCCCCAATGTATCACTCATTCCCCCTCTCTGGTAGGGAACCCCATAACCTGACTGCCCTTACAGTAAGGAGCCCCTTCCTATGCTGATGGTGAGATCTCCTTTCCTCCCCACCCCCAATGAATCACTCATTCCCCCTCTCTGGGTAGGGAACCCATAACTGACTGCCCTTACAGTAAGGAGCCCCTTCCTATGCTGATGGTGAGATCTCCTTTCCTCCCCACCCCAATGAATCACTCATTCCCCCTCTCTTGGGTAGGGAATCCCATAACCTGACTGCCCTTACAGTAAGGGAACCCCTTCCTATGCTGATGGTGAGATCCCTTTTCCTCCCCACCCCCAATGTATCACTCATTCCCCCTCTCTTGGTAGGGAACCCCATAACCTGACTGCCCTTACAGTAAGGAGCCCCTTCCTATGCTGATGGTGAGATCCCCTTTCCTCCCCACCCCCAATGTATCACTCATTCCCCCTCTCTGGATAGGGAATCCCATAACCTGACTGCCCTTACAGTAAGGAGCCCCTTCCTATGCTGATGGTGAGATCCCCTTTCCCTCCCCACCCCCAATGAATCACTCATTCCCCCCTCTCTGGTAGGGAACCCCATAACCTGACTGCCCTTACAGTAAGGAGCCCCTTCCTATGCTGATGGTGAGATCCCCTTTCCCTCCCACCCCAATGAATCACTCATTCCCCCTCTCTTGGTAGGGAACCCCATAACCTGACTGCCCTTACAGTAAGGAACCCCTTCCTATGCTGATGGTGAGAGTGAAGCAATTAGTAATGTGCATTTCTGCCCCTATATAGTTCTTTCCCCTCTCACTACCCCGCAGAGCGTCCCTCTTGACCCGGTTCCTGATACACTCGCCCCCCCATCCCCATTACTTCCCAATCAAACACCGGGCGCCCACAATAAATGACTTTGTTTCAGGCTTTGATTATCGCCGGTGATAAGAGGCTCCTTAAAGCGACGGTGACACAGTTTAATCTCCCCGAGAAGCCGCCGTGTCTGCGCCGCGTTCCCCCGACATTAATACACATTTATGCAAAGCGGCACCCCGGCTGTCAGCTGCTAATCGTTACAATGATGATAAATGGTGTTTATTTTCCATGATGGAATAAAACACCGGCGCTGACAATAACCGCAATAAAGGGGACAGATCAACGGGATAAGCTGATTAAATTACTAGTCGTGGTATTAGGGTCTGATCAGCGCCGAGGCCTGGCTGCCAATTACATTGTACGGAGCATCTGCCTGCGCGGGCACAGCGCCACCTACAGGCCACATAGGGCACCGACTGAGAGATACAGGGGTTGGTAGCACTAGGTAGGTACCTAATATATAGGGACAGAGACAGGGGAAAGTGTTGGAAGGGTTACTGCCTGCCCTGCTCTCATTTCCCTACAGAAATAGGGGTTGGTAGCACTAGGTAGGTACCTAATATATAGGGGCAGAGACAGGGGAAAGTGTTGGAAGGGTTACTGCCTGCCCTGCTCTCATTTCCCTACAGAAATAGGGGTTGGTAGCACTAGGTAGGTACCTAATATATAGGGGGCAGAGACAGGGGAAAGTGTTGGAAGGGTTACTGCCTGCCCTGCTCTCATTTCCCTACAGAAATAGGGGTTGGTAGCACTAGGTAGGTACCTAATATATAGGGCAGAGACAGGGGAAAGTGTTGGAAGGGTTACTGCCTGCCCTGCTCTCATTTCCCTACAGAAATAGGGGTTGGTAGCACTAGGTAGGTACCTAATATATAGGGCAGAGACAGGGGAAAGTGTTGGAAGGGTTACTGCCTGCCCTGCTCTCATTTCCCTACAGAAATAGGGGTTGGTAGCACTAGGTAGGTACCTAATATATAGGGGCAGAGACAGGGGAAAGTGTTGGAAGGGTTACTGCCTGCCCTGCTCTCATTTCCCTACAGAAATAGGGGTTGGTAGCACTAGGTAGGTACCTAATATATAGGGGCAGAGACAGGGGAAAGTGTTGGAAGGGTTACTGCCTGCCCTGCTCTCATTTCCCTACAGAAATAGGGGTTGGTAGCACTAGGTAGGTACCTAATATATAGGGGCAGAGACAGGGGAAAGTGTTGGAAGGGTTACTGCCTGCCCTGCTCTCATTTCCCTACAGAAATAGGGGTTGGTAGCACTAGGTAGGTACCTAATATATAGGGGCAGAGACAGGGGAAAGTGTTGGAAGGGTTACTGCCTGCCCTGCTCTCATTTCCCTACAGAAATAGGGGTTGGTAGCACTAGGTAGGTACCTAATATATAGGGGCAGAGACAGGGGAAAGTGTTGGAAGGGTTACTGCCTGCCCTGCTCTCATTTCCCTACAGAAATAGGGGTTGGTAGCACTAGGTAGGTACCTAATATATAGGGGCAGAGACAGGGGGAAAGTGTTGGAAGGGTTACTGCCTGCCCTGCTCTCATTGCCCTACAGAAATAGGGGTTGGTAGCACTAGGTAGGTACCTAATATATAGGAGGCAGAGACAGGGGAAAGTGTTGGAAGGGTTACTGCCTGCCCTGCTCTCATTTCCCTACAGAAATAGGGGTTGGTAGCACTAGGTAGGTACCTAATACTGTATATAGGGGCAGAGACAGGGGAAAGTGTTGGAAGGGTTACTGCCTGCCCTGCTCTCATTTCCCTACAGAAATAGGGGTTGGTAGCACTAGGTAGGTACCTAATATATAGGGGCAGAGACAGGGGAAAGTGTTGGAAGGGTTACTGCCTGCCCTGCTCTCATTTCCCTACAGAAATAGGGGTTGGTAGCACTAGGTAGGTACCTAATATATAGGGGCAGAGACAGGGGAAAGTGTTGGAAGGGTTACTGCCTGCCCTGCTCTCATTTCCCTACAGAAATAGGGGTTGGTAGCACTAGGTAGGTACCTAATATATAGGAATTTCTATTATAAAAATACACTTACATTAATTCATCAAAACATAACATATAATCAGCAAATCCGAAAGTCACAAACCCACCCATACACCCTCCTGCCCGCAGAGTCCATCCCTCTGTCCATAGGCAATAGTCCAAAGAAAAGTCCTCCAACCCACCAATTCATAAGGCCAAACTTGCAAAGTCTTGTTATTGTCCATATGGCCTTTATACCACCCCAACACACAAAAACAATAGCCAATCCTTGTACTCCAGGCTGGAAAATGTTACCACCATCACCCTGAGAAGAAAAGGAGAGTGGTATGAGAGTACAGGAGACCATATTAATAAAGATACTACAGTTGCCCCATACAGCACATAACAAGAGGACATGCTCATGAGAGAAAGGTACAACCCTCGCCATCTTATTTCATTAGTGTTTGACCTCCTTATATCATTTTCCTTCAGGAAACTCAACTGAACCAGAGTTGCTCTCACAATGTTGTCAGGAGTAGCACCAGAATAACCAAAAGTTCTCCTGCACCTTTGTTGCCAGATCTGGTACCGTGTGCAGGCAATGATAATGTAGAGGGTCTCACGGTCCAGTAGATGTTGCCTGGCAGAAACCCCATAGGCTGACTCTGTATAGGTCAAGTTGTTTAAGAGGGGAACTTTAAGAGATGCTGCCAACTGATCATACACATCTCCAGTCACGGGGCAACTGACCAAAAAGTGTTCCTGGGTCTCCTCCACCCCACACTCCCAGGGGCAATTTTTGCTGCCAATACTAAGGTAATTCAAGTTGCCCCGGACATAGAGTTTCCCTTGGAGAGAAAGCCAACAGTTGTCAAAGAACTTAGGGGGGAGTCTCTTGCCATTAAGATAACGAAGGCTTTCCTGTAGGATGTCCCCCACACAGTCTCTTAAAGCGAGAGGAACAGCAAAATAGTCCCTGATCACCCTGTGATACAACTGCCTTCGGGGAGATGTGGCCAACTCACTCATCCTGACATCCCACCTCTTCAGAATCTTCAGAGCGAGAACTAGGTGTGATGGGAGGGATCCCTGTACTATCCGAAATCTCTTCATTCTATCGCCTTGAAACCATGTCCCTACAAAAGGTGATATCCAATTCCTGATACAAACTTCCCACAGGGAATCATTTCCTTGGGCCAAGCCCCCAAAGTTAAACTTCAGGAAAAGTGACCCAAAGAAAGCCACAGGACACAGCATGTCCAGCCCTCCCTCCTTCCGCTGCAGGTACGTTATCCCCCTTTTGACTGGATTCAGCCTGTGTCCCCAGAGCAACTGGAAAAACAGGCTGTGGACCCTGGCGTAGAGAGATTCTGGCAATGGGTACACGTACGCTACAAACAAAAACAGAGGGACCAGGTAGGCCTTGATAAGCTTCACCCTTTCCCTGTAGCCAGCCCTCCATCCCTTCCATCGCTGGACCTTTGCTGTTCCGGCATTCAGTTTCTCATCCCAATTTAGCCTGCAATTGTCTTCCCTCCCAAACTTTATCCCCAGGATCTTTATGTGGGATGGGGCAGTTGAAAATTCGGAGAGATGAAAATCGGGCTCACCGTTCAACGTCCAAAAAGCCTCCGACTTGTCACGGTTAATCATTGACCCAGAGGCCTCAGAGTAGCTTCCGATGGCTTCGTTAAGCAGCCTCCTGTCCTTCGGACTGGATACCACAACTGTCACATCGTCCGCGTAGGCGAGGGATGTCAATGTCTGGCATCTGGGGACCGATATACCCCTCAAGCCACAACTCTCCAGACTGCGCAGGAATGGGTCTATGGCAAATACGTACAAGAGTGGGCTCAAGGGGCAACCCTGTCGCACACCAGACTCCACATTGAAATCATCTCCCCTCCAACCATTGACAAGTGGGAAGCTTACGGCCCCTTCATACAAAACTGCCAGCCATTGGATAAATTTGCCCGGGATGCCATACTTAGCCAAAGTAGACCACAGGTACTGATGATTCACCCGGTCAAAAGCCTTGGCCTGATCCAAAGAGACAAGGTAGCAGCCCTTGCTCTGAGCTTTGCATACTTCTAAGGTCTCCCTGATAGTAAGAAGAGCCCCAAAGATGCTCCGCCCTTTCATCGTGCCGAATTGAAAGCCTGACAATAATGTGCCTGAGAACTGAATAAGTCTATCAAAAAATACCCTTGCGAGAATCTTTCTATCATTGTTGAGAAGGGCAATAGGCCTCCAGTTCTCAATATGCTCTGGGTCCTTACCCTTTGAAAGCAGGATCAAAGAAGAAACCCCTCATGGAGGGGGGCAAGATGCCCTCCGCCAGGCAGTCTCTAAAGACATCCACGAGGACCAGGGCCAACTCATCTTTGAAGGTCTTATAAAACTCGGCTGTTAAGCCGTCTGGGCCTGGCGCCTTCTTTTTATGAAGGCTGTCAATAGCTGCTCTTACCTCGGCCTCCGTGATTTCTGCTTCCAAAAGGGAAAAGTCCAAATTAGATGTGTCAGGCCCTGGAGTCACCTCCAAGAAGTCAGTTAGCCTTTCCCCATCCAAGCCTTGTTCCGGAAAAGGTCAGCATAGTAAGACCTCACAACACCCAGGATGCCCTCCCTGGTGTTCTGCAACTTACCCTGGGTGTCCATGAGGGCCGGTCACTAACTTCCTGGCCACAGATTCTCGGTAATTCTGAAAAAGGGTCCGCGCGAGTGAAAACTCCCGTAGTCCCTCTCCAGAACCAAAGATCTGTACCGGCTGTACTGATGCCGCCTGATCTCAGCCTTCAGCTGGTTCAGCTTTGACCCATCCACCCCGTCCGAAATACAGGCCTCCAACTTCTTTCGTAGGGACAGGTATCTTTTGTATTTCTCTCCCCCCTACGTACAGATAGTTTTTCTGAAGAGAGTTCGGAAAAGACTCCTTGGCATCCCCCACCACGATGACACAGAGTCATAAAAGTCAACCCGACCAATCTCGCTCTTTGAAGACGCATCATAAAGATCGCTTTGATGACTCCCCTGCCAGGACACGGGTACTAAGCCTCACACCCTCTCCCCCTACTAGGGATGGAAGAAGCCCCCCATAGGAAAGAAAACTGTTAAGTGGTCAGAGTATTCCACAGGCTGCTACGCACATCAGTGAATGACTCCCCTTCTTAACAAGAGGCCATATTCAAGACGACTGGACCTCCCTGCACAATGGTAAGTATGCCTGCCAGCACGACCATTGTAGATAGCAACATCCACTAGGTCTGCCTGCGGATGATACGGTTTAGGAAACCTTCTGAGTTATTTACTCTAGTTCCCGTCCTATCTTGTGGCCTTAATACCTGGTTGAAATCTCCAGCCAGAAACACTGGAAGGGAAGTATGCAGGTACTGTCTCATGTCAGACAGCAGTGCATTTCTTCCTTGGCAAGACTGTGGGCCCATAGATATTAATAAGGCGCATCTTCCTGCCTCTGGCTGTGATGTCAAGAAGGAGACACCTGCCTACCTGGATTCCACAAGTCGATGTACAACAACATTCAATTCAGATCTAAACAGCACCCCACACCACACATGGCTCAGCTGCTATTGACCAGAATGAAGGCCCCTGGTGCCACTCTGAAGCTGCCCTCTGAAGGTCAGCCTTGTAGTCAGTCGAGTCTCCTGAAGACGAGAGACTAGAAAAAGTTAGAAATCTGGCCTTTGGTGAACGTATGCTACACACATTAGATGTGTAAATTCTGATTGGTTGTGTAGCCATTATGATGTTTTCTGTTTGGCCTTCTTCCCTTCACTTTCACCATCACATATCCCTTCTCCAAATCTTTTAACCTGGACCCCTGCAGGTATAGGATCCTCATCTCCAAGGTGGACTGTCTCTTCATCTATGGTCAGGTCTACATTAAAAATAAGCCCAGCACTATCTGCGTTTGTCAGCCAAAGAGGCATGAAATGGGCTCAATGCCACAGCATATGCCCCACTACCTTTGGGGTTCAATCTCCTGGGTCCCCTAATGTCTGACTGCTGTAACCTCCATCTGTTCCAGAGAGATCTCACGATCTACTCTCTGGAGTTCTTCCCTCTCCATCTTAACCCCCAAGAGTTCATCCTCTCAGAATCCTCATTTTGTAGGTTGGGAAAACGATGGAATGTCTTTGGACTAAAGCACATGACTCCAGGAGTCTCTCTC
>NC_030685.2:89296430-89326430 GCF_000004195.4 Xenopus tropicalis
TACAATATAATAATGTAACTGCTGAGCATAGCGCCAATGAATCAATTGATGGAACATCACAAATAACATCTGTTTCCCCCCCCGACAATCTGCTCCCCCCCCGCGCCATTAATCCAATCAGCTCCAATTAGCGCTAATGGGAACACAACCCGGCACTTATTATCCAGCCAAAACTGCAACTTTGGCCAGAACCTTCAGAACTTCTCTGTGGTTATTTGTTGTTTAACTCTTTCCTCATCATCCTTGTACCCGACTGGGAGGAACTGGGGCCAGTGCTTCCCCCCAAAATCCCTAATGGATTGTTCCCTTCATCAGTAACTGATTGTTTAACTGACTGCCTTACAAATAAGGAACCCCTTCCTATGCTGATGGTGAGATCCCTTTCCTCCCCCCCCAATGTATCACTCATTCCCCCTCTCTGGGTAGGGAACCCCATAACCTGACTGCCCTTACAGTAAGGAACCCCTTCCTATGCTGATGGTGAGATCCCTTTCCTCCCCACCCCCAATGTATCACTCATTCCCCTCTCTGGGTAGGGAACCCCATAACCTGACTGCCCTTACAGTAAGGAGCCCCTTCCTATGCTGTGGTGAGATCCCCTTTCCTCCCCACCCCCAATGTTGGTAATCACTCATTCCCCCTCTCTGGTAGGGAACCCCATAACCTGACTGCCCTTACAGTAAGGAGCCCTTCCTATGCTGATGGTGAGATCTCCTTTCCTCCCCACCCCCAATGAATCACTCATTCCCCCTCTCTGGTAGGGAACCCCATAACCTGACTGCCCTTACAGTAAGGAGCCCCTTCCTATGCTGATGGGAGATCTCCTTTCCTCCCCACCCCAATGAATCACTCATTCCCCCTCTCGGTAGGGAATCCCATAACCTGACTGCCCTTACAGTAAGGAACCCCTTCCTATGCTGATGGTGAGATCCTTTTCTCCCACCCCCAATGTATCACTCATCCCCTCTCTGTGGTAGGGAACCCCATAACCTGACTGCCCTTACAGTAAGGAGCCCTTCCTATGCTGATGGTGAGATCCCCTTTCCTCCCCACCCCCAATGTATCACTCATTCCCCCTCTCTGGATAGGGAATCCCATAACCTGACTGCCCTTACAGTAAGGAGCCCCTTCTATGCTGATGGTGAGATCCCCTTTCCCTCCCCACCCCAATGATCACTCATTCCCCCTCTCTGTGTAGGGAACCCCATAACCTGACTGCCCTTACAGTAAGGAGCCCCTTCCTATGCTGATGGTGAGATCCCTTTCCTCCCCACCCCAATGAATCACTCATTCCCCTCTCTGGTAGGGAACCCATAACCTGACTGCCCTTACAGTAAGGAACCCCTTCCTATGCTGATGGTGAGAGTGAAGCAATAGTAATGTGCATTTCTGCCCCTATATAGTTCTTTCCCCCTCTCACTACCCCGCAGAGCGTCCCTCTTGCCCGGTTCCTGTACACTCGCCCCCCCATCCCCATTACTTCCAATCAAACACACGGCGCCCACAATAAATGACTTTGTTTCAGGCTTTGATTATCGCCGGTGATAAGAGGCTCCTTAAAAGCGACCGGTGACACAGTTTAATCTCCCCGAGAAGCCGCCGTGTCTGCGCCGCGTTCCCCCGACATTAATACACATTTATGCAAAGCGGCACCCCGGCTGTCAGCTGCTAATCGTTACAATGATGAAATGGTGTTTATTTTCCATGATGGAATAAAAACACCGGCGCTGACAATAAACCGCAATAAAGGGGACAGATCAACGGGATCAGCTGATTAAATTACTAGTCGTGGTATTAGGGTCTGATCAGCGCCGAGGCCTGGCTGCCAATTACATTGTACGGAGCATCTGCCTGCGCGGGCACAGCGCCACCTACAGGGCCACATAGGGACCGACTGAGAGATTCAGGGGTTGGTAGCACTAGGTAGGTACCTAATATATAGGGCAGAGACAGGGGAAAGTGTTGGAAGGTGTTACTGCCTGCCCTGCTCTCATTTCCCTACAGAAATAGGGGTTGGTAGCACTAGGTAGGTACCTAATATATAGGGGCAGAGACAGGGGAAAGTTTGGAAGGGTTACTGCCTGCCTGCTCTCATTTCCCTACAGAAATAGGGGTTGGTAGCACTAGGTAGGTACCTAATATATAGGGGCAGAGACAGGGGAAAGTGTTGGAAGGGTTACTGCCTGCCCTGCTCTCATTTCCCTACAGAAATAGGGGTTGGTAGCACTAGGTAGGTACCTAATATATAGGGGCAGAGACAGGGAAAGTGTTGGAAGGGTTACTGCCTGCCCTGCTCTCATTTCCCTACAGAAATAGGGGTTGGTAGCACTAGGTAGGTACCTAATATATAGGGACAAGAGACAGGGGAAAGTGTTGGAAGGGTTACTGCCTGCCCTGCTCTCATTTCCCTACAGAAATAGGGGTTGGTAGCACTAGGTAGGTACCTAATATATAGGGGCAGAGACAGGGAAAGTGTTGGAAAGGGTTACTGCCTGCCCTGCTCTTATTTTCCCTACAGAAATAGGGGTTGGTAGCACTAGGTAGGTACCTAATATATAGGGGCAGAGACAGGGGAAAGTGTTGGAAGGGTTACTGCCTGCCCTGCTCTCATTTCCCTACAGAAATAGGGGTTGTAGCACTAGGTAGGTACCTAATATATAGGGGGCAGAGACAGGGGAAAGTGTTGGAAGGGTTACTGCCTGTCCTGCTCTCATTTCCCTACAGAAATAGGGGTTGGTAGCACTAGGTAGGTACCTAATATATAGGGGCAGAGACAGGGGAAAGTGTTGGAAGGTTACTGCCTGCCCTGCTCTCATTTCCCTACAGAAATAGGGGTTGGTAGCACTAGGTAGGTACTAATATATAGGGGCAGAGATAGGGGAAAGTGTTGGAAGGGTTACTGCTGCCCTGCTCTCATTTCCCTACAGAAATAGGGGTTGGTAGCACTAGGTAGGTACTTAATATATAGGGGCAGAGACAGGGGAAAGTGTTGGAAGGGTTACTGCCTGCCCTGCTCTCATGCCCTACAGAAATAGGGGTTGGTAGCACTAGGTAGGTACCTAATATATAGGGGCAGGGACAGGGGAAAGTGTTGGAAGGGTTACTGCCTGCCCTGCTCTCATTTCCCTACAGAAATAGGGGTTGGTAGCACTAGGTAGGTACCTAATATATTGGGACAGAGACAGGGGAAAGTGTTGGAAGGGTTACTGCCTGCCCTGCTCTCATTTCCCTACAGAAATAGGGGTTGGTAGCACTAGGTAGGTACCTAATATATAGGGGCAGAGACAGGGGAAAGTGTTGGAAGGGTTACTGCCTGCCCTGCTCTCATTTCCCTACAGAAATAGGGGTTGGTAGCACTAGGTAGGTACCTAATATATTAGGGGCAGAGACAGGGGAAAGTGTTGGAAGGGTTACTGCCTGCCCTGCTCTCATTTCCCTACAGAAATAGGGGTTGTAGCACTAGGTAGGTACCTAATATATAGGAATTTCTATTATAAAAACACTTACATTAATTCATCAAAACATAACATATAATCAGCAAATCCGAAAGTCACAAACCCACCCATACACCCTCCTGCCCGCAGAGTCCATCCCTCTGTCCATAGGCAATAGTCCAAAGAAAAGTCCTCCAACCCACCAATTCATAAGGCCAAACTTGCAAAGTCTTGTTATTGTCCATATGGCCTTTATACCACCCCAACACACAAAAACAATAGCCAATCCTTGTACTCCAGGCTGGAAAATGTTACCACCATCACCCTGAGAAGAAAAGGAGAGTGGTATCAGAGTACAGGAGACCATATTAATAAAGATACTACAGTTGCCCCATACAGCACATAACAAGAGGACATGCTCATGAGAGAAAGGTACAACCCTCGCCATCTTATTTCATTAGTGTTTGACCTCCTTATATCTTTTCCTTCAGGAAACTCAACTGAACCAGAGTTGCTCCTCCAATGTTGTCAGGAGTAGCACCAGAATAACCAAAAGTTCTCCTGCACTTTGTTGCCAGATCTGGTACCGTGGTGCAGGCAATGATAATGTAGAGGGTCTCACGGTCCAGTAGATGTTGCCTGGCAGAAACCCATAGGCTGACTCTGTATAGGTCAAGTTGTTAAGAGGGGAACTTTAAGAGATGCTGCCACTGATCATACACATCTCTAGTCACGGGGCAACTGACCAAAAAAGTGTTCCTGGGTCTCCTCCACCCCCACACTCCCGGGGCAATTTTTGCTGCCAATACTAAGGTAATTCAAGTTGCCCCGGACATAGAGTTTCCCTTGGAGAGAAGCCAACAGTTGTCAAAGACACTTAGGGGGGAGTCTCTTGCCATTAAGATAACGAAGGCTTTCTGTAGGATGTCCCCCACACAGTCTCTTAAAGCGAGAGGAACAGAAAATAGTCCCTGATCACCCTGTGATACAACTGCCTTCGGGGAGTGTGGCCAACTCACTCATCCTGACATCCCACCTCTTCAGAATCTCAGAGCGAGAACTAGGTGTGATGGGAGGGATCCCTGTACTATCCGAAATCTCTTCATTCTATCGCCTTGAAACCATGTCCTACAAAAGGTGATATCCAATTCCTGATACAAACTTCCCACAGGGAATCATTTCCTTGGGCCAAGCCCCCAAAGTTAAACTTCAGGAAAAGTGACCCAAAGAAAGCCACAGGACACACGCATGTCCAGCCCTCCCTCCTTCCGCTGCAGGTACGTTATCCCCTTTTGACTGGATTCAGCCTGTGTCCCCAGAGCAACTGGAAAAACAGGCTGTGGACCCTGGCGTAGAGAGATTTCTGGCAATGGGTACACGTACGCTACAAAACAAAAACAGAGGGACCAGGTAGGCCTTGATAAGCTTCACCCTTTCCCTGTAGGCAGCCTCCATCCCTTCCATCGCTGGACCTTTGCTGTTCCGGCATTCAGTTTCTCATCCCAATTTAGCCTGCAATTGTCTTCCCTCCCAAACTTTATCCCCAGGATCTTTATGTGGGATGGGGCAGTTGAAAATTCGGAGAGATGAAATCGGGCTCACCGTTCAACGTCCAAAAAGCCTCCGACTTGTCACGGTTAATCATTGACCCAGAGGCCTCAGAGTAGCTTCCGATGGCTTCGTTAAGCAGCCTCCTGTCCTTCGGACTGGATACCACAACTGTCACATCGTCCGCGTAGGCGAGGGATGTCAATGTCTGGCATCTGGGGACCGATATACCCCTCAAGCCACAACTCTCCAGACTGCGCGGAATGGGTCTATGGCAAATACGTACAAGAGTGGGCTCAAGGGCAACCCTGTCGCACACCAGACTCCACATTGAAATCATCTCCCCTCCACCATTGACAAGTGGGAAGCTTACGGCCCCTTCATACAAAACTGCCAGCCATTGGATAAATTTGCCCGGGATGCCATACTTAGCCAAAGTAGACCACAGGTACTGATGATTCACCCGGTCAAAAGCCTTGGCCTGATCCAAAGAGACAAGGTAGCAGCCTTGCTTCTGAGCTTTGCATACTTCTAAGGTCTCCCTGATAGTAAGAAGAGCCCAAAGATGCTCGCCCTTTCATCGTGCCGAATTGCAAAGCCTACAATAATGTGCCTGAGAACTGAATAAGTCTATCAAAAAATACCTTGCGAGAATCTTTCTATCATTGTTGAGAAGGGCAATAGGCCTCCAGTTTCTCAATATGTCTGGGTCCTTACCCTTTGAAAGCAGGATCAAAGAAGAAACCCTCATGGAGGGGGCAGATGCCCTCCGCCAGGCAGTCTCTAAAGACATCCACGAGGACCAGGGCCAACTCATCTTTGAAGGTCTTATAAACTCGGCTGTTAAGCCGTCTGGGCCTGGCGCCTTCTTTTTATGAAGGCTGTCATAGCTGCTCTTACCTCGGCCTCCGTGATTTCTGCTTCCAAAAGGGAAAAGTCCAAATTAGATGTGTCAGGCCCTGGAGTCACCTCCAAGAAGTCAGTTTAGCCTTTCCCCATCCAAGCCTTGTTCCGGAAAAGGTCAGCATAGTAAGTACGGGGCCTCAGGTCACCATTACACCCCAGGGCGGCAGGATTTTCAGGTCCACCTCGGCGGTAACGCCCTCTGGTTTTGTGCTCCTTGGGCAACTTGGGAAGGGAACTTACGGGAGTTTTCACTCGCCTGCGGGATGTCCCTCCTGCTGAGGCGCGGTCACTTTCAGAATTAGACTAACTTGGTTGCTAGGCACCCAGTGGCCATGCAAGTTAGTGACGGTCATCAGTCGTGACACACCACACGGGGTACAGGTTGTTCGAGAGAAACACACATGGGCACGGCGTCATAAGCCTGGGTCGCGTAGTCAAGAGGTCTTACATGTGACTTTTCACGGACATGCAAGCGCTTTGGATCTGGGTAGAGATAGGCCGTACCACGCGCATCTATTCTTCATGCAGGTCGATTTCAGCAACGGGGTCCTTCAGCTATTGACTCACATATTCGCGACCTCGTCCGAACTACCTTTTTCAGGGCACTCACAGAGCTATGTTACAGTAGATCAGATATGATTTTGGCATGGTCTCGTCCAAGACCTGACGTCAACCAGTATATAGTTGTCTGAGAGAGTCCTTCGGTTACACGAACTACAAGTTGGCATCCTCAACCACCAGCCGCACGACAACGGAGACGCATCAGATCAAGGACAGTTTACAACCATCGACCAATCTCAGCTCTGAACGCAACGCATATAAAGATACGCTTGGGGATGACGGCCCGCCAGGACACTGGTACTAGGCCTGCCGAGCAGCCGGGGCTCCCCTAGCTACGCGAAGAGTTTGTGATATTGAAGAGCACCCTCTAGGAGAAGAGATAATAGCGCGTACCAGTGGGTCAGAATGTATCTCTCACAGCCTGTGCGATGCACAGTCTATAGTGAAGTAGACTTGGCCTGGCGCGAGCGGCATATTCTGTCAACCCATAGGCATAGTCAATTTGATCTATTGACTCTCCTGACATATGGAGAGTAGATATGGTAAGGCACCTGCCAGCACGAGCATAGAGCCATTGTAACATGCAACGATGACGATCCTACTGACGTCTCGTCCTGCTGGATAAATGAGATTACGGAGTAGTATGTATTCTCCGGCAGGAGTATTCTCTTTGCTGAGTTATGATTTTATCTCTAGTTTCTCTAGGGTCGGGGCTCATCTGCGTTGAAATCTCCAGCCAAGAAACAGGGTGAGCAGGGAGGGTGGTGGAGCAGAGATCAGCAGTGGCTTTGGCAGAACGTGGGGAGGAGAGAATAAGGGCGACAGTCATATCGCTCGAGCTCTGTGCTCAAGTTGCGGATGCTACGCACAATGAAGGAGAGCGGACCTGCATTCATCTGTGTGGGTGGCTTCTCCATCATAGCTCTGATGTGTACCTTAGAAATATTCGACAAAGTTCAGATACTGACAACAGCGGACGGCTTCCACCACATCCATGTCATCTATTGGCTACTCAGCTGAGGCCTATTGCTTTGACCGAGAAATGATTGAGGACCTACTATTGGTGCCCATGCTGCAGCTGTCGTCGGCTCTGAGCAGTACTTCGCGTCTGATTATAGTTTCAGTGCGGCTTATCCTGAAGGACGAGAGACTAGAATAAATATTTTAGTAAACTCTGAGACCTTGGGTGTGAGACCACGTATGCTTCAGTCACGATTAGAGTGGTGCTTAACGATTAACTGATTGGTTTGCTCGTAGACTTATTCAATGATGTGTTCTGTAGGTGGGAGATTGAGTTCAATGTGGAGCTCTGTGCGTTCGCTTCAGACATTGCACGTATGCCCTACTATTGATCCATGCTCCAAACTCCACTCTTGTACGATCTTTGCTGCGACTCCATGCAGATATCCCATCGTGTATCCTTCAGTCGCTCCAGTGTCGTGGAGAGTTTGTTGGCTTTGTTAGGGGTATTTCGGATTTTCTCGTCTCTTCATCTTGGTCAGGTTACCTATAGAAATAAGCCCAGCACTAAATCTGGTTTGTCAGCCAAAGGAGGCTGAACATGGAGCTGCAAACCACAAGATATGGCATACCACATTACCTTTGGGGGTCATCTCCTGGTCCCCTCTGAATGTCTGACGTCGCTGGTATGTCGGACAGTCTCTAGTTGTTGTCTCTACATGAGAGAGTCTCACGAATGCGGACTTCTACGAGTTTCTGGCTTCATATCTTCGACTGCAGCATCAGCATGGAGATAGCATTACCTTCTGAGGTCATGGAATGCTCACATTGTTATATAGTACTCTGGGGATAGACAGAGTTGCGAGATAGTCGCTGTGCTATGAGAGGAACAGTTGAGTGATCCGGAGGAGTCTTCTCTTGCTTGGCACGGGCCACCAATCTACTAATGCCTTCTCTGCTTCTCTCACTAAGGATCCGTCTTCGATAAGTCTGAGACTTCCTGCATTAAACTTTCCCCTTTCTTTTCTTTTTTCCCCTTCTTGTAAGGGGTAATTCTCTGGATGGGATACAGGTGTCTCACTGTTTATGATTGGGTAGGTTTCAGAGAATTTACGTGCTATCTGGAGGGTGGTGTCTGCGGGTGGGGGCTCTGGGGAGATTGATGGGGTTCTATCACAGTTTGTGTAGACGGCGCCTTTTGTGGCTACTTGATGGCATGATTGCTGGTGATGATCTCTGATCAATACCTCCTGTGAGTGATGAGTCTGGCCTCTTCTGATGTTGTTACTATACCATCCTGAATCCTTCCTGTCTCTCTCTGATTGGGTCTCGGTTTGGGTTTGTTGCGCCTCGGTCTGTGTGCTGTTGTCCTCCTGCTCGGTCGTTGGTTTTACTATTCTAAGTCAGCCTCTATCAATAGTTGGTCTTCTTTCTGTCAGTATTGATTTCAACTCCAAGGAAATATCTTCCTTTATTTTCTTATTAATGAGAGGCCATAGGGCAAAGCGTGGGACGTGCCCTTATATTACCACCAGGTTACACTTAATGTCTTACAGATACTTCTGTGTTATGGCTATTTCTGCGTCTCACAGAGGATACACTGGCTACAGCTTACCCAGGAGCTGGCCAGGTGATTTAGTGACCCACCATTTAAGTATCTTTTGCCTGGCAGCATAGGGCAGATGGCACTTTCTCTTTGCCTATGAAACGTGTTATTTTGGCAGATTGTTGGGGGACATGTATTTAACCACCGTACGCTTGGACCTAGTTTTCTCAGCCCCCGTCCACTACATTCAATCTTCACGTCCAGGGTTGGGCGGGCCTTGCACGGGGATATGGGCGACTAACGGGGAGAGGAACTTTGTGCAGCGTGTACGCTGTCAGACCCGTGAGCACAGTGATCCACAGGGAGGCTTATGTTTTAACAATGGATCGGTGATTTGTCTTGGTATCGCTGTTTATGATATTGGCTATTATGGTTCAAAGAGGTCTGCTCATATCAGGCTGTTGGTTTTAGGGTCTGGAAAGAGCCGCAAATTAGCATTAACTTCTCTGGTGGAAGTTTAGAGAGCTCATCCCAGCTCTGTAGGTGACTGAACAATGACAGGCCCTCCAGTGTCAGTACTAGCTTGAGTTTTGCGGAGCCGGTTCTAGCAGACCGCGCCGTCCCCCCCCCTCCCTCTCCCCCCCCCCCCCACCCGCCCCCACCCCCCCCCCCCCCCGCCCCCCCCCCCCCCCCCCCCCCCCCCCCCCCTTCTTCTATAGATGTAGGTTCTTGGTTGGGGCTATGCGGCTCTTGTTTCCTTCCTCAACATCAACTTGGAAACATTGTTCTGACGGAATGCCTGGACCACTTAAGACGGGCCCTCCTCTGCAGGGAGAGAAAACTACGGTTCTCTCCCAGAACCTTCTGATCTTTAGGGTCGTAGCCCCAGAAGTTGATCTAGGGTCCCCCAGAAGATAAGAGCTTGTAGGGCCACCCAGAGTTGAAGCTTAAGGGCCCACCCAGAAGTTGTTTAGGGTCCACCCCAGAGTAGAGCTTTAGTGGCCCAACCCCAGAAGATGAAGCTTGCTTCGTAGAGTTCTGCCCTCAGTAACAATGAGCCTGCTGTGGCTGTTTGTAGGCCGGGCGTATAAATGTTCAGACTTTTTATTACCAACACCCAACATCTCTCTTTGTGGGGCATTCGGGCTATCCATCTTGGTCACCTGTGAGACTCGCTCTGGGCTTCAGAGCGCCGTACAGACATCACCTTGTAGTCGGCCCTCGCAGCAAGTCAGACTCAGAGCTGGCATCTCCATTGTACCACGCGAGTACAGGCGCCATCTGAGCTGACTGATTGGAGGGCGAGGGGGACTTTCCATTTTGCTGAGTAACATCCTCTGTGGCCTTGCTTGTGATGGTTCGCGCGGGGGTTTGGTTGCAGGGACAATGCGAGGGAATTATCTTCCTGAGTGAACGTGAAATGTCTGGGGCTCCGGGGCGGTGATTTAGGACTTGGGGCCACTGATGTAGACTTGGGGCCATGTGATGTAAGCTTGGGCCACTGATGTTGTGATTGGGTGCACTGATGTAAAACTTGGGGCCACTTGTATGTGAGGACTTGGGTTGTCTTGCTGTTATTCCTCTATTGCTTCTTGTTGCCCCGTTTTGGGACATCCTTGCAAATTCAGGACGGCCATAACCTGTCTGCAGTTGATGGTCTCCACGTTTTGTCTCTTGGGTGGCGCTCATCGTAACTGCCTCTGCTTTGGGCTTCAGGCTTTTTTAAGGTTCCCCTTTCTGTATCAGTGAGGTGGATTACAGCTGGGTAGTTGCTGGGCTTCCGGGTGCGATAGGGGAACGAATGCCTTTTGAGAGATTTCTTTTAGCATCTTTTCAAGATTCTCTCCATGTTTTGTGCAAGAAGCGCTCCCCTCCTTATGGGGCGACGCTTTTCATCAGTAATCCTCTGCATGGACAACTTCCACCTTAATCAGAAGAAGCTCCTTTTAGAGGCTGTGGATCACATGTCACAGCTACTAACGATTGTTCCTTCTTTATGTTCTCCCTTTATTCGCAGCTGTTTAGATGCAGCGTTTTTGTTGTGTCGTGACATTGTCTGCCTCTTTTCTGTCTTTTTGTGGAGGTAGTAGGCTTGTTGTCAGCTGCTCGTAATGGATAGTTGGAAATCAACTTTTCTGGCAGCTTGCCCGGCAGTGCAGACGTGCAACGGAGGGAGGCTCTCGGCTAAGTATAGGGGGGCTTGGGCTGAGCTTTTGTGATGAATAGTTGCGAATATTCTCAATGGCGCAGGGCACTCGGGCGGGCTCGCTCCTTCAGCTAGGGCGATGGGGCTGTCTTATAATGATAAGTTGGACTATATTATCCTGGCAATCCAGGGCATATGGGCACGGGGAGAGCTGCGCTCATGCAGCCTGTGGGGGCGATAGGGGCTGTCGGTTGGAGATGATAGTTTTGGCATGATATCCTCCAAGAGGGCGCAAGGGCACCCAGGGTGGGCTCACTTGCGGAAAGGGGGCTGGGGCTGCTTTAATGATGTTGGAAGGTATCTAGGGCAGGGCACCTGGTTGGGGGCGCTCCTGCAGTAGGGGTCTTGGGCTTTGACTTAATGATAGTTGGATATCTCAGGCGCAAGTGGCACCTGGGGGGCCTCCCTAGGTCAGTAGGGGCTTGGGCTGTCTGTTTCTGTGGCACGTACCGGGCAAGACTGCCCTGAGGGCAGAAGCGATTCCACAGGAAACTGAAGGAATCATGTGCAAGAATCATCATTAAGGCAGGCGGATGTCAGGTGCTGGACAGCAAGTATCAGGTGAAGGTTTGGCAAGTAACCATTGGTTGTTATATTGGCGGGACTGGGTGCAGTTGTCTTGGGTACTGTCTGAATCCCTGAGGTTTGGCCGCTTGCCGAGTAGAGAAAGTCTGGCAGCGACGCGCTAGCCGTCTCATGATCCTAGCATCAAGCGACCTAGTTGGTGATGGACAGAGATCGTCTGGACAGTATAGTCAGATGTCGAGGCACAGTTTTCCTTCGCACAGGACGATTATAATGGAGTCCCGCTCATACAATACATACACTTTCTCTCGCTGCAAGAGCATCTGGGGAGTTTCTGGCACAACATCACCAAGATGGCTGGTAATTAAGGTAAGATCGTGCGGCTGAGTCGGGAGATTGGGAAGGCTTTAGCAGGGGAAGCTGGGTTTAAACCTGGTATCAGCCTTGCTCCTTTATTTCAGACGGCTAGAGTGTTCACCACACAGACCTTGTATACGCTTCATCCAGACTGATTGCTCCAGTCGATGACGGGTCACTACTGAGTATGTGGGGGTGAAATCTTTGTCCTACCTAAAGTATAGCACAGGGCTTTACAGGGGATGCTGGAAACTGGATCATTGGCTGCATTTTAGTTTGACAGGTGAGTTCAGACCGAGTATGTACACATCAAGTGTTCTCATCGAGACTCTCAGTGGGGAGGCCTTTGGCTCTCATCGCATGGGGATGCTTGGAAATGTAGGTTTAGTCATCAGGGGATTGGTGACCCAGCCTTTACCCCATCCTTGCTGTTCTCCAGCACAATGTGCTTTCCAGTCTCTTCTCCCTTCACCTCGCAGTGCCCTATGCAGTAAAGCTCACAGGTGTGCGGATGACGTCCTGTCGGCAGTTTGCTTCATAGAAGAGGAGTTTTGTTTGTACTCACGAGTTTTATTGGCATAATTTGCAGATTTAAGGGTCGAGTGTCCTCTCGCGCTTCTGGGCCTCAGAGTAACGGCCGAGTCCAGTAGGCTATGGTAATTGTGATTATTTTGTGATGTTGAGTGATAAGCTGTGCCGCGCTACTGTATTGGTCTAACTGGCTTGTCCTCTCATGCCTTCCTCCTCATATGGACAATAACAAGTACTTTGCAAGTTTGTCGCTGGCCTTCAACTGGTCAACTATGGTGTGCGAGCGTCAAGAGCCCTGCGCCCTTGAAGAAATGTTTTTCTCCTCGCCTATGGGTCTTGAGTTGTGCAGGCGTAGGTCTGTCAAGGGCCTGCGGTGTATTGCGACACAATGTGGTGGTATCTTCGGACTCTGCGCTGGGCTTGCTCACTTGGGGCAATTGCGCTCACGATGACTTCATTACAGTGGGCGTTTGTGTGCCTCCACTGGGGAATCCCTCTCATATTTCTACCTGTGGGCCATTCCACTGGGGACTGTCCTCGTACTCACTGCCTGGAGCTTGCCACTGGGGAACTTTCCTCCATACACACTGCCTGGGGCTTTCCACTGGGGGACCTCCTCCATATCGTCATGTTCCTGGGCTTCACCTGGGACTCTCCATATTCGACTGCCTGTTCTGTCCAACTGGGGACTCCTTCAGTTATTCATGGCTGGCTTCCTGGTGACTGCCTGCAGTACATCACTTGCTGGGGCCTTTCTTGATGGGGACACCTGTCACGCGGTTGATCATCTACTGCCTGGTGTTCTTACCACGTGGGCGACTCCTACCATATGAGCTACCTAATAGCACCTGGAGCTTCCACATTGGGGACCATACTTCTCAACTGGCCTGGAGACTTCCACCTGGGGACTACCTCCATACTCATCCATGCCTGGGCTTCGACACTGGGGAACGTCCTCCATACTACCTGCCTGGCTTTGGGGACTCCTCCATTACTCTACTGCCTGGCTTCCACTGGGGACTCCTCATACTCACTGCCTGGGGCCCTATCCACTGGCGGGACTGCCTCCATACTCATCTGCCTGGGCCATCTGGGGCTCCTCCATACTCACTGTGCTGGGCTTCCACTGGGACTCCTTCATACTACACTGCTGGGCTTCCACTGGGGACTCCTCCTATCACTGCCTGGGCCTTCCCACTGGGGACTGCCTCATACTCATGGCCTGGGCTTCACTGGGATTCTCCTCCATAATCACTGCCTGGCTTTCACTGGGACTCCTCATACTACTGCCTGGGCTTCCACTGGGGACTCCTCCATACATGCCTGGGCTTCCACTGGGGATCTCCTCATACTCACTGCCTGGTGCTTCTCCTGGGGACCGTCCTCCAGTACTCCTGCCTGTGCTTCCACTGGGACTCCTCCATACTTCACTGCTGGGCTTGCCACTGAGGGGACTCCTCCATTACTCACTGACCCTGGGCTTCCACTGGGGACTCCTCAGTCTCACTGCCTGGGCTTCGCACTGGGGGATCCTCCATACTCACTGCCTTGGGCTTCCACTGGGGACTCCTCTCAACTCATCATATGCGCGGGCCCTTGCCACTGGGGACTCCTTCCATACTCTACAGTGCCGCGGGCTTCAGCTGGGGGACTCCTCGCCATATTTCTCAACTGCCCGGCGCTTCCACTGGGGACTCCTCAGTACTGTCAACTGCCTGGGCTTCCCTGGGGATCCTTCCATACTCACTGCTGGGAAGCTCCCCCCGCCACTGCAACCTTTGCTTCCACAGATAAAGCTCCATGGAATCCAGAGTTTGAAGATCCAAACTTTCCTCCAGGCTGGCCCTAAAGCCTGGGCCTGAGTACGTCTGAAAGTGGTGGCTCCAGAGCCACAAGATTCCTCGGGCTTTTGCTTGCGTCATCTGCAGCAAGAGAATCAGATTACAAACACCTGCTACTCACCCCCTCTCATTTCTTCCCTATCAGAAATAGGGGGTTTGAGTAAGCACTAGGTAGGTAGCCCTAATATAATAGTTGGGCGTACCAAGAGACAGGAGGAAAAGTGGTTTGTGAAGGGGTTACTCGACCCCAACCGTGCTCCTGACTGCTCAGTTTCCCTCACAGTAAATTGATTCCGGGTGTATTGGTGGGGAACTGAGAAGAGCTGGCCAGATTAGGAGGTAGCCTAATACTGTATTAGGGGCAGAGACATGGGGAAAGTGTTGGATAGGCGTTTCTTTGCTTGGCCCTGTCTCATCTTTATTTCCTAACTTAAGTTAACGGAAGCACACCTTTCCAAATATATCCCTGTTCTTGGGCCCCTATATAAATTAAGGTACTACTAGTGCTACAACCCTATTCTGGTAGGGAAATGAGAAAGCAGTGCATGGCGTAACCCTTCCAACACTTTCCCTGTCCTCTCCCCTTATATTAGGTACCTACCTAGCTGCTTACAAACCCGTATTTCTGATAGTGGAAAATGAGAGCAGAAGGGAAGCAGTAAACCTTCAACGACATTCCTCTGTCTCTGTCGCTATACATAATTATGGTACTACCTAGTCTACAAACCCGCTATTTTCTGTACTTGAGAAAATGAGAGCAAGGGCAGGCAGTAACCCATCCAACACTCTTCCCTGTCCCGGCCCCGTAATTATATTGTAACTAACCTAGTGCTACCAACTGCCCTAATTTCTGTAGGGGCAATGAGAGCAAGGGGCAGGCCAGTAACGCCTCCGAAACACCTTTCCCCTGTCTCTGCCGCCTATATAATGTAAATACTACCCTAGTGCTAACTTACCACCCTATTTTGTTAGGGAAATGAGAGCATGGGGCGGCAGTACACCTTTCAAACTTATCCCTATCTCTGCCCTATATATATTAGGTTACTAACTAGGCTACCAACCCCATCTTCTGTAGCGGAATGAGAGCAGGCAGGCCAGTAACCTGCCAACACTTCCCCTGTCTCCCTGCTATATATTAGTACCTACCTAGTGCTACTCAACCCTATTTCTGTAGGGAAATGAGAGGAAGCAGGTGTCAGTAATACTCTCTCAACCAAGCACTTCCCAGTGTATCGCCTAAGTTGCTAAGGGGGGTTGGTACCAGCAACCAGAGGTCATGGGGGGGCAACACAGGTCCTGCCTCTCTTCATTGGCACCACCACAGGCAAATGGCACCTCATGTCGTTACACACGTATCCCCCCCGAGAGTGAGACCCCACTTTGTCTCTCTGATGTTCCAATGTTGCAGTTGGGGGGAACTTCCCATGAGCAGGGGGGCATTAGGAAATGTGGGGGGTTATTAATAGATGAACATAATTGGAAAGTAAAGTCATGTGACTGATCCTGTATCTGGGCTACAACTCCCAGCAACTCCCAGCAACTGCTGACACCCTTTAGCTGGGAGTTGATCTATACTTGTAGAGTGTAAGCTCTTTGGGGCAGGGCTCCCTTCCCCTCCTGTATCGGTTACTGATTGCTTTATATGTTACTCCTTGTACGAGTGTAAGCTCTTTTGGGGCAGGGCTCTGTTCCCCTCCTGTATTGGTTACTGATTGCTTTATATGTTACTCTCTTGGGGTAGATTGTAAGCTCTTTGGGGCAGGGCTCTCTTCCCCTCCTGTTATCGGTTACTGATTGCTTTATATATGTACTCCTTGTAGAGTGTAAGCTCTTTGGGGCAGGACTCCCTTCCCCTCCTGTATCGTTACTGATTGCTTTATAATGTTACTCCTTGTAGATTGTAAGCTCTTGGGCAGGACTCCCTTCCCCTCCTGTATTGGTTACTGATTGCTTTATATGTTACTCCTTGTAGAGTGGTAAGCTCTTTGGGCAGGGCTCTCTTCCTCTTGTATTGTTACTGATTGCTTAATTATGTTACTCCTTGTAGAGTGTAAGCTTTTGGGCCAGGGCTCTCTCCCTCTTGTATTGGTTACTGATTGCTTTAATGTTATTCTTGTAGATTGTAAAGCTCTTTGGGGCAGGGCTCCCTTGCCCCTACCTGTATCGGTTACTGATTGCTTTATATGTTACTCCTTGTAGATTGTAAGCTCTTTGGGGCAGGACTCCTTCCCCTCCTGTATCGGTTACTGATTGCTTTATATGTTACTCCTTGTAGAGTGTAAGCTCTTTTTGGGCAGGGCTCCTTTCCCCTCCTGTATCGGTTACTGATTGCTTTATATGTTACTCCTTGTAGAGTGTAAGCTCTTTGGGGCAGGGCTCCCTTCCCCTCTTGTATCGGTTACCGATTGCTTTATATGTTACTCCTTGTAGATTGTAAGCTCTTTGGGGCAGGGCTCTCTTCCCTCCTGTATCGTTACTGATTGCTTTATATGTTACTCCTTGTAGATTGTAAGCTCTTTGGGGCAGGGCTCTCTTCCCCTCCTGTATCGGTTACTGATTGCTTTATATGTTACTCCTTGTAGAGTGTAAGCTCTTTGGGGCAGGGCTCCCTTCCCCTCTGTATCGGTTACTGATTGCTTTATATGTTACTCCTTGTAGAGTGTAAGCTCTTTGGGGCAGGGCTCTCTTCCCCTCTTGTATTGGTTACTGATTGCTTTATATGTTACTCCTTGTAGAGTGTAAGCTCTTTGGGGCAAGGGCTCTCTTCCCCTCCTGTATTGGTTACTGATTGCTTTATATGTTACTTCTTGTAGAGTGTAAGCTCTTTGGGGCAGGGCTCCCTTCCCTCCTGTATCGGTTACTGATTGCTTTATATGTTACTCCTTGTAGATTTGTAAGCTCTTTGGGGCAGGGCTCCCTTCCCCTCCTGTATTGGTTACTGATTGCTTTATATGTTACTCTTGTAGAGTGTAAGCTCTTTGGGGCAGGGCTCTCTTCCCTGCTGTATCGGTTACTGATTGCTGTATATGTTATCCTTGTAGAGTGTAAGCTCTTTGGGACAGGGCCCTCTTCACTTTTTGTATCGGTTACTGATTGCTTTATATGTTAGTCCTTGTAGAGTGTAAGCTCTTTGGGGCAGGGCTCTCTTCACCTCCTGTATCGGTTACTGATTGCTTTATATGTTACTCCTTGTAGAGTGTAAGCTCTTTTGGGCAGGGCTCTCTTCCCCTCCTGTATCGGTTATGATTGCTTTATATGTTACTCCTTGTAGAGTGTAAGCTCTTTGGGCAGGGCCCTCTTCACTTTTTGTATCGGTTACTGATTGCTTTATATGTTACTCCTTGTAGAGTGTAAGCTCTTTTGGGCAGGGCTCCCTCCCCTCCTGTATCGGTTACTGATTGCTTTATATGTTACTCCTTGTAGAGTGTAAGCTCTTTTGGGCAGGGCTCTCTTCCCTCCTGTATCGGTTACTGATTGCTGTATATGTTACTCCTTGTAGAGTGTAAGCTCTTTTGGGCAGGGCCTCCCTTCCCCTCTTGTATCGGTTACTGATTGCTTTATATGTTACTCCTTGTAGAGTGTAAGCTCTTTGGGACAGGGCTCTCTTCCCTCTGTATCGGTTTCTGATTGCTTTATATGTTACTCCTTGTAGAGTGTAAGCTCTTTGGGACAGGGCTCCTTCCCCTCCTGTATCGGTTACTGATTGCTTTATATGTTACTCCTTGTAGAGTGTACAGCTCTTTGGGCAGGGGCTCTCTTCCCCTCCTGTATGGTTTACTGATTGCTTTATATGTTACTCCTTGTAGAGTGTAAGCTTCTTGGGCAGGGCTCTCTTCCCTCCTGTATCGGTTACTGATTGCTTTATATGTTACTCCTTGTAGAGTGTAAGCTCTTTGGGACGGGCTCTCTTCCTCCTGTATCGGTTCTGATTGCTTTATATGTTACTCCTTGTAAGATGTGTAAGCTCTTTGGGCAGGCTCTCTTCCCCTCCTGTATCGGTTACTGATTGCTTTTATATGGTTACTTTTGTAGAGCTGGGTAAGCTCTTTGGGCAGGGCATATGATATATAATGCCATTATAAAACCCACTTATTGTACAGCGCTGCGGGATATGTTGGCGCTTTATAAATAAATGTTAATAATAATAATATACAGTAATTGTTACAAAATATTAGAATTCCCAGTATTTCAATAATACAGAGAGGGCCCCCTATATGCCCTGTATATACCCACCCAGAAACACCCCCAAACTGCCCACAACCGACCCACTTTCACATGAGCCCCTCCCTTCCCTTTTGGGGGGGTTATAATATCCTTATTGTGTTTTATCTTCCATATGCACCTTCCTGCCCCCCCCAGAACCAAACCCCCCCAGACTCACATGAGCGCAACCTATAACTTTACCTCACATTCCCATTCCACACACAGCAGCCCCCCCTACAGGCAAGGCTTTTCCTGTACTGACTGTTACACAGGGGCCCCAGTCACTGCCCCCCCCCCGTATCCCGGTACTTACCTGGTACTTACCCTGTACCACCTGGTTAATATTATTATTATTTATATACAGGTATATGGGGATGCGCTACAGAAACTCCTATTGGCTGCCCCGGTGCCAGTCTCCTCGGGCAGGGAAGGGTTAATGTGCTGCCAGGTGGCACGGCCGGGCATCCATAGAATTCCATCACAATCCGCCCGAGCTGCCAAGGAAACTCCTGGGAACCCAGCGCTGCGCCAACTCCCATGAGCCTCTGCCTGCGGCTGCCATCTGCCCTGATTTATACAGCGAGGGGCTGATTAATGGCAAAGTCGCCGCAAAGTGAGAGCGTTTTCTTTCATTTACTTGAACCCTGACCCCCCCGCCGATTGGTTCGCCATCATAGGGCGCAGGGAATTCATCACTCGCTCCGGGAATCTCACGGCGGCGCCGGCTCCGCGAAATCATCCTGTGCCGGGATATACGGGGGGGCACTTATAGCAACTCCCTGCAGCCTATTACTCATAATATACCCCCCCCACTGTCACAGTGTAACCCCCATATCATATATGCACATAATGTAACTGTATAATATATAGGCACAGATATACCCCCCATCTTTTCCCCAGCCCCCCCCGCCACCTGTCACAGTGTAACCCCCCATATAATATATGCACATAATGTAACTGTATAATATATAGGACAGATATACCCGCCCATCCTTCCCCACCAGCCGCCCCCCCCACTGTCACAGTGTAACCCCAATATCATATATGCACATAATGTACTGTATAATATATAGGCAGCGATATACCCCCCTCTTTTCCCCAGCCCCCCCCCACTGTCACAGTGTAACCCCCATACATTATGCCATAAATGTAAACTGTAATAATATATACGGACCAGATAATACCGCCCATCTTTCTCCCCCCCCCCCACTTGTCACAGTGTACCCCATATCAATATATGCACATAATGTACTGTATAATACATATAGGACAGATATACCCGCCATACTTTCCCAGCCCCCCCCCTGTCACAGTGGTAACCCCCATATCATATATGCACATAATGTAACCTGTTAATCTATAGGCACCACGATATAGCCCCCCCATCTTTCCCCCAGCCCCTCCCACTTGTCACAGTGTAACGCCCATATCATATATGCACAATAATGTACTGTATACCATATATAGGCACAGATAATACCCCCATCTTTCCGCCCCCCCCCACTGTCACAGTGTAACCCCATATCATATATGCACATACATATACTGTATAATTATAGGCACAGATATACCCCCCATCTTTCCCCCAGCCCCCCCCCACTGTCACAGTGTAACGCGCCTATCATAATATTGCAATAATGTAACTGTATAATATAATAGGCACAGATTAACCACCCTCTTTCCCGCCGCCGCCCCCGCCCGCACTGTCTAACAGTGTACACCCCCTCTCATATATGCACATAATGTAACTGTATAATATATAGGCACAGATATACCCCCAAATCTTTACGCGCCCCACTGTCCACAGTGTAACCCCCATATCATATCATGCACATAATGTAACCTGTATAAATAATTATAGGCAGCAGATATACCCCCCATCTTTTCCCCAGCACCCCCTCCACTGTCAACAGTGTAACCCCCATATCATATTATGGCAACATAATGTAACTGTATAATATATAGGCCACAGATATACCCTCATCTTTCCCCAGCCCCCCCCCCCACTGGTACAGTGTAGCCCCCCATATGCAACTATGCACATAATGTAAACTGTATAATATATAGGCAGCAGATATACCCCCATCCTTTCCGCCCAGCCCCCCACTGTCACAGTGTAACCCCCCATATCATATTGCACATACTGTAACTGTATACTATATAGGCACAGATATACCCCCATCTTTCCCCCCCCCCCCACTGTCAGCAGTGTACGCCATATCATATATGCACATAATCGTAACTGTAGATAATATATAGGCAGCCAGATATTACCCCCACTCTTTCCCCCAGCCCCCCCCCCCCCACTGTCACAGTGTAACCCCATATCATATATGCACATAATGTAAACTGTAGTAATATATAGGACACAGATATAACGCCCATCTTTTCCCCAGCCCCCCCCACTGTCACAGTGTAGACCCCCTCATATCATATATGCACATAATGGTAACTGTATAATATATAGGCAACAGATATACGCCCCCATCTTCGCCGCAGCCGCCCCCCACTGTCACAGTGTAACCCCCATATCATATAATGGCACAATCTAATGTACAGCTGGTATAATATAATAGGGACAGATATCCCCAATCTTCGCCCAGCCGCCCCCCCACCCCCCACTGGTCACAGTGTAACCCCCATATCATACTATCAGCATAAATGTAACTGTATAATATATAGGCAAGATATACACCCCATCTTTCCCCCAGCCCCCCCCTCCAAACTGTCACAGTGTAACCCCCATATGCATATATGCAAAACATAATGTAACTGTATAATATAATAGGCCCAGATATACCCCCCATCTTTTCCCCCCCCCCCACTGTCACAGTGTTGTAACCCCATACCCATATTTACACCATAATGTAACTGTATAATATGATACTGGCACAGATATAACCCCCATCTTTCCCACCCCCCCCCACTGTCACAGTGTAACCCATATCATATATGCAAGCTAATGTACACTGTATAATATATACGGCAGCAGATATACCCGCCCATGCTTTCCACCCCCCCCCACTGTCAACAGTGTAACCCCCATAATCATAATATGCAAGCATAATGTAACTGTATAATATATAGGCACAGAATATCACCCGCCACATCCTTCCCCCAGCCGCCCCCCCACTGTCACAGTGTAACCCCCATATCATATATGCACATAATGTATCTGTATAATATATAGGGCAGCAGATACTACCCCATCTTCCCCCAGCCCCCCCACTGTCCCACAGTGTAACCCCCATCTCATATATGCACATAAACATGTAACTGTTAATATAATACGGCACGCATATAACCCCCCCATTTTCCCCCAGCCCCCACTGTCACAGTGTAACCCCCATATCATATACTGCACATAATGTATGTATAATATATAGGCACAGATATACCCCCCATCTGTCCCCCCCACCCACCCCCCCATCTTTCCCCGCAGCCCCCCCCACTGTCACAGTGTAACCCCCATATCATATTAAGCACATAATGAACTGTATAATATATAGGCACAGAATATACCCCCCATCTTTCCCCAAGCCCCCCCCACTGTCACAGTGTAACCCCCATATCATATATGCACATAATGTAACTGTATAAATATATAGGCCAGATATACCCCCCCATCTTTCCCCCCCCCCCCCACCTGCACAGTGTAACCCCGATAAACAATCATATATGCCACATAATGTAACTGTATAAGTATATCGCCAGAATATAACCCCCCATTCTTTCCCCCAGCCCCCCCCCACGTCACATATGTAACCCCCATGATCCATATATGCACATAATGTAACTGAATAAATATATAGGCACAGATATACCCCCCACTTTCCCCCAGCCCCCCCCCACCACCGCTATACCCCCTGTCACAGTGTAACCCCCATACATATATGCACATAATGAACGTATAATAATAGGCACAGATAATTATCCCCACTTCCCCAGCCCCCAACCGGCCCCACTGTTCACAGTGTAACCACCCATATCATATATGCACATAATGTTAACTGTAATAATATGAGTAGCCCACAGATTACCCCCCATCTTCCCCCAGCCCCCCCCCCCCGACTGTTCACAAGTGAACCCCATTATCAATACTGCAACATAATGTAATTATAATATATAGCACAGATAAACCCCATCTTTCCCCCACCCCCCCCCCTGTCACTAGTGACCCCAATATCATAATATTGCCCACATAATGTAACTGTATAAAATATATAGCACAGATTATACCCATCTTTCCCCCAGCCCCCCCCCCCCCACTGTCACAGTGTAACCCCATAGTCATATATGCACATAATGTAACTGTAATAATATATAGGCACAGATATACCCCCCATCTTTCCCCAGACCCCCCCCGTCACTGTCACAGTGTAAACCCCCATAATCATATATGCACTAATGTAAACGATAATATATAGGCAGCAGATATACCCCCATGCTTCCCCCCAGCCCCCCCCCCCCACTTCAACAGTGTAGGACCTCCCATAATTCATATATCACATAATGTAACTGTAAATAATAGGCACGATATAACCCCATCTTTCCCCCAGCCCCCCCCCCACTGTCACTAGTGTAACCCCCATATCAATATGCACATAATGTAAACTGTATAATATATAGGCACAGATATCCCCCCATCTTCCCCCAAGCCCCCCCCACTGTCACAGTGTAACCCCCAAATCATATATGCACATAAATGTAACTGTATATATATTAGCACAGATATACCCCACTTTCCCCCAGCCCCCCCCCCCACTGTCACAGTGTAACCCCCATATCATAATCACATAATTATAACTGTATAATATAAGGCACAGATATACCCCCATCTTTTCCCCAGCCCCCCCCCCCCCCCACTGTCACAAGTGTAACCCCCATTCATAATAGTGCACATATATGTCCACTGTATAATATATAAGTGTCACAGATATACCCCCCATCTTCCCCGCCCCCCCCCCCCCCAACTGTCCCAAGTGTAACCCCCATTCATATAGGCACAATAATGTAACTGTATAATATATAGGCACAGAATATACCCCCCATCTTTCCCCCAGCCCCCCCCCCACTGTCACAGTGTAAACCCCGATATCAGAATGCAACAATAATGTAACTGTTATAATAATAAGGCACAGGATATACCCCCATCTTTCCCCCCCCCCACGTCACAGTGTAACCCCATATCATATATGCACATAATTAACTGTATAATATAAGGCCAGATATACCCCCCATTTTCCCCCCCCCCACCACTGTCACAGTACCCCCATATCATAATGCACATAATGAACTGTATAATATATAAGCACAGATATACCCCCCAATCTCCCCCAGCCCCCCCCCCCACTGTCACCAGTGTTAACCCCCATAAACAAATATATGCCACAAATGTAACTCGGTATAATAATATAGGCACAGAATACCCCATCTTCCCCCACCCCCCCCCCCACTGTCACAGTGTAACCCCCAATAATCATATATGCACAATAATGTAGACTGTATAGATATATAGGCCAACAAGAATCCCCCTCATCTTTCCCCAGCCCCCCCCCCCACTGTCAACAGTGTAACCCCCCATATGCATATATCACATAATGTAACTGTATAATATATAGGCACAGATATTACCCCCCATCTTTCCCCCACCCCCCCCCACTGTCACAGTGTAACCCCCATAATATACACATAAGTACTGTATAATATATAGGCAACAGATAACCCCCCATCTTCCCCCCCCCCACTGTCACAGTGAACCCCCATAATAATCACATAATTTTAACTGTAAATATATAGCACAGAATACCCCCCCATCTTTCCCCCAGCCCCCCCCCCCCACTGTCCACAGTGTAACCCCCCATATCACAAATGCCACATAATGTTACTGTATAAATATATACGGCACAGATATACCCACCCCCCATCTTCCCCCCCCCCCCACCACTGTCACAGTGTAACCCCCAATATCATAATGCATCATAATGTACTGTATATATATATAGGCACAGATATACCTCCCCATCTTTCCCCCACCCCCCCCCCACTGTCACAGTGTACCCCCATATCATATATGCACATAATGTAACTGATAATATATAGGCCACAGATATACCCCCCCCACTTCCCCCAAAGCACCCCCCACTGTCAATGTAAACCCCCATATTCATATAGTACAGATTAACTGTATAAAACAATAAAATAAAGAGGTTCCGCTTCGCCCCAAGAACTAATTAGAGGATAAAAGAGAATTCTGGGCAGAAAGTGCTGAGTGAAGGGAAATGAGAGGCGAAGTCTGGGGGGGGGAGTCAAGACTGGGGGGTCACTTTGCCACATGGAGGTGCCTGGGGGGGGGGTTGCCCGGGGAACTGACAGCACAGAAGGGTTTGGGGGCTGCACAGTTACAAGGCGGGGGGCCCACCCCGGGGCGCTGAGCACAGAGGAGCCCGCTTGCTGCACTGCCGTTTCCCTAGGAAATCACTTTTATCTTTATTTTGGCTCAGAAGCCTCTGGGAATAGAGATGATTTATTCCTGCTCTTTGCAAGACAGCGACTGTCGCTGCGCGGAGTTGCGGCTCTTTCCTTGCGACACACAGGTCGCTCGTCCAACCACAATGCTGCAAAGTTTTCAGCTGTTTTGTTGAGACAGTTCCTTTCTATGACCGCTAGAGGGAGCTCCTGGGCTGTTCCACTGCTTTTCCCACCGTGTAATAGTGTGTGGGAGCGCCCCCTGCAGGCGCAGAGTGGAAGCGACACGTTACATTTGGGAGATTTTAGTTCATTTTATTGTTTGTCGGAATTAAACTGGTTAAACAAAACCTCCCGAAGCTGCTCAGCGACTCACGGGTTAAACCCCCAGACTAATGTAGTCTCACGTAATTATTTGCCATTAGTTTGTTTTACTGCGACTAAGTGAAGGGGAGGGGCTTACAGGTGTGGGCGGGGCCCCCAGTAGATATTAGCGTGACTGGCGCAGCGGTCACTTGAGTGCAATCAGCAGGGGCCAATGGGATGTCACTAAATAATTGCCCCCTTTATCAGTAGGAGGAGCCACCGGCACAGGCAGGAAGTTCAGCCAATGAGGAACTTACCCCCAGCAACCTCCGTATCTACTCTGTGCGACTCCCAGCAACCTCCGTATCTACTCTGTGCGACTCCCAGCAACCTCCGTATCTACTCTGTGCGACTCCCAGCAACCTCCGTATCTACTCTGTGCGACTCCCAGCAACCTCCGTATCTACTCTGTGCGACTCCCACAACCTCCGTATCTTAATAGCTGTGCGACTCCCATCAACCTCCGTATCTAACTCTGTGCGACCTCCCAAGCAACCATCCGATCTACTCTGTGCGACTCCCCCAGCAACCCCGTATCTACTCCGTGCGACTCCCAGCAAGCCTCCGTATCTACTCTTCGATCTCCAGCAACCTCCGTATCCTACTCTGTGGCCACTCCCTCAGCAACCTCCGTATCTGCGCCGTGCGACTTCCAGCAACCTCCGTATCTACTCTGTCGACTCCCCAACCTCCGATCTACCTGTGCCACTCCCCAGCAACCCTCCGTACATGCGCCGGCGACTCCAGCAACCTCCGTATCTACTTGGTGCGGAACTCCCAGCAACCTCCGTATCTACTCTTGCCACTCCCAGTCACCTCCGTATCTACTCTGGTTGCCACTCCCAGAAACCTCCGTTATCTACTCTGTTGCCACTCCCACAACCTCCGTATCTCCGCCGTGCGACTCCCAGCAAACCTCCGGTATCTACCTACTGTGCGACTCCAGCAACCTCCGTATCTACTCTGTGCGACTCCCAGCAACCTACGTACCACTCTGTGCCGACTCCCAGCAACCTCCTATCTGCGCCGTGCGACTCCCAGCAACCCCGTATCTACTCTGGGACTGGCTGTGCCGACTCTCCGCAGCAACCCCGACTACCTCTGTGCATCCCCACAACCTCCTATCTACCTGTGGGGGGGGGGCGGAAACCCTCCCCAGGGCCCCCCCCCCAAAAAAACCTCCGAAACCCTTGCCCCCCCCGGGCCGTGCGAACTCCCAGCAACCCTCCGACTACTCTGTCGACTCCCAGCAACCCCGTATCTACCTGTGGACTCCCAGCAACCTCCGTAATCTGCGCCGCCGATCTGTCCCAGCACCTCCGTATCTATCTTCGACTCCCAGCAACCATCCGTATCTACTCCGTTGACTCCCAGCACAATCCGTATCTACTCTGTGCGACTCCCAGCAACCTCCGTAATCTACTCTGTGCGATCTCCCAGCAACCTCCGTATCTACTCTTGTGCGACTCCCAGCAACCTCCGTACTACTCTGTTGCGACTCCCAGCAACCTCCCGTATCTACCGTGCGACTCCCAGCAACCTCCGGATCTACTCTGTGCCGACTCTCCAGCAACCTCCCGCATGCTACTCGTGCGACTCCCAGCAACCTCCGTATCTACTCTGTGCGACTCCCAGCAACCTCCGTATCTACTCTGTGCGACTCCCAGCAACCTCCGTATCTACCCTGTGCGACTCCCAGCAACCTCCGTATCTACTCTGTGCGACTCCCAGCAACCTCCGTATCTACTCTGTGCGACTCCCAGCAACCTCCGTATCTACTCTGTGCGACTCCCAGCAACCTCCGTATCTGCGCCGTGCGACTCCCAGCAACCTCCGTATCTACTCTGTGCGACTCCCAGCAACCTCCGTATCTGCGCCGTGCGACTCCCAGCAAACCTCCGATCAACTGCTGTGCGACTCCCAGCAACCTCTCGTATGCTGCCGCGTGCGAACTCCCAGCAACCTCCGATCTACCTGTGCGACTCCCAGCAACCTCCGCATCTACTCTGGCACTCCCGCACCTCCGTATCTGCGCCATGCGACTGCCCCAGCAAACCTCCGTATCTACTCTGTGCGACTCCAGCAACCTCCGTATCTGCCCCGTTGACCCCCAGCAACCGTCTCATATCTGCGCCGTGCGACTCCCAGCAACCTCCGTATCTACTACTGTGCGATCTCCAGCAACCTCCGTAATCTGCCCCGCGTCTGACCCCCAAGCAACCCCATATCTTGCGCCGTGGGCGACTCCCAGCAACCTCCCGTATCTACTCTGTGCGAACTCCCAGCAACCTCCGTATCTCTATGCCTGTGCGACTCCCAGCAACCTCCGTAATCTATGCCCGTGCGACTCCCACAACCTCCCGTATCTACTCTGTCGACTCCCACAACCTCCGATGTACTCACTCTGTGCGACTCCCAGCAACCTCCCGTAATCTATGCCGTGCGAACTCCCAGCAACCTCCCGTATCTATGCCGTCGACTCCCAGCAACCTCCGTATCTACTCTGTGCTATCTTCCAGCAACCTCCGTATCTATGCGTGCGACTCCCAGTCAAACCTCCTTAAATCTGCGCCGTGCGCTCCCAGCGAACCTCCGTAATCTACTCTGTGCGACTCCTCCAGCAACCTCCGTATCTATGACGTGCGAACTCCCAGCAACGCTCCCGTATCTACTCTGTGCGACTCCCAGCAACCTCCGTATTCTAGCCGTGCGACTTCCAGCAACCTCCGTATCTATGCGTGCGACTCCCAGCTACCTCAGCTCCTATCTGCGCCGGGACTTCCCAGCAACCTCCGTACTACTCTGTGCAGACTCCCAAGCAACCTCCGTATCTAATGCCGTCGACTCCAAGCAACCAACCGTGACTAGCCGTGCGACTCCCCAGCAAGCCTCCGATCTACTCTGGTGCGACTCCCACAACTCCGTAATTACCTCTGTGCACTCCCAGCAACCTCCGTATCCTACTGCCGTGCGACCCAGCAAACCCTCCGTAATCCTTGCGCCGTGCACTCCCAGCAAACCTCGCGTATCTGCTCCTGTGGCGACTCCCAGCAACCTCCGTATCGCGGCCGTGCGACTCCCAGCAACCTCCGTAATCTCTACTCTGTCGACTCGCCAGCAACCTCCGTATCCTGCGCGTGCGACTCCCAGCAAACCTCCGTATCTACTCTGTGCACTCCACAGCAACCTCCGTAGCTACTGCTGATGCGACTCCCCCAGCAACCCCGTATCTACTCTGTGCGACTCCCAGCAAACCTCCGTATCTACTCTGTGCGACTCCCAGCAACCTCCGTATCTGCCGGCCGTGCGACCCCAAGCAACCTCCTATCTACTCTGTGCGACTCCTCAGCAAACCCCGTATCTACTCTGTTGCGACTCCCAGCAACCTCCGTATCTACCCGTGCGACTCCCAGCAACCTCCTGTCTGTGCGACTCCCAGCAAACCTCTTATCTAACTTCTGTGCGACTCCCACAACCTCCGTATCTAATCTGTGCCACTCCCAGCAACCTCCGTATTCTACTCGTGCCACTCCCAGCAAACCTCTTGACTACTCTGTCCCTCCCAGCCCAAACCTCCGTATCTACTCCGTGCGACCCCACAACCTCCGATCTAACGGCTGTTGCGACTCCCAAGCAACCTCCGTATTAACTCCGTTGCGACTCCCAGTCAAACCTCCGTATCTACGCTGTGCGACTCCCAACAACCTGGGAGTACTGGGAGCGGGAGGCCTTGGGGGATACTGAGAGTTGAGGCCATTGGGGGGGGATATGGAGTTGAGGCCGTTGGGATACTGGAGTTGAAGGCCGTTGGGGGATAACTGGGAGTGAGGGCCGTTGGGGGATACTAGGGAGAGGGAGGCCGTGGGGATACTGGGAGTTGAGGCCGTTGGGATACTGGGAGTTGAGGGCCATTGGGGGGAGTACCTGGGAGTTGAGGCGCCGCTGGGGAAACTGGAGTTGGAGGGCCGTTGGGGGATACTGGGAGTTAGGCCGCTGGGGGATACTGGGACGTTGAGGGCCGTTGGAGGGATACTGGAGTTGAGGCCGCTGGGGATACTGGAGTTGAAGGGCCAGCTGGGGGATACGGGATTGAGGCCGTTGGGGGATACTGGAGGGGAGGCTGTTGGGGGATTTCTGGGAGCGGGAGGCCCGTGGGGAACTGGAAGTTGAGGGGCCGTTGGGGATACTGGGAGCGGAAGGCCGCTGGGGAATACGGAGTTTGAGGGCCGTTGGGGGGATACTGGGATGAGGGCCGCTGGGGATCTGGAGTTAGGGCCGTTGGATGGTATACTGGGATGAGGGCCGCTGGGGATACTGGATTGAAGGCCGCTGGGGATACGGGAGTGAGGGCCGTTGCGGGGGATACTGGAAGGGAGGCTGTTGGGGGATAACTGGGAGTTGAAGGGCCGCTGGGGATACCTGGGAGTTGAGGGCCGCTGGGGATACTGGGAGTTAAGGGCCGTTGGGGATACTGGGAGAGGAGGCTGTTGGGATTCTGAGCGGGAGGCCGCTGGGGATACTGGGAGTTGAGGCGGTTGGGGGGATTCT